>NC_085136.1:304204972-304227026 GCF_035046485.1 Aedes albopictus
AGAAACAGTTCCAAGTCGGTCGTCATTGTCGTCGTTCTGGTGGGTCCAATTTGAATACCACTCGCAGCCGAACAGCAGAGACTGCTGGCTCCACTGACCATAAATATGCACAAGTAGATATGTCCCGAGCAGAGGAAAATATCAAAATGATAACAACGGAATCACAAAACCTGTTTTTATATCTCGGTTTGTTATAATTAACTTATTGAGTCATCACCGTTCCATAACATGTTCTATTGGGCAATCTTATTTTGTTATGATCGTGCTCTTGGTATATTTTCTTTAAATTACATTTCCAGAACATGTTTTGTTGTAGCACAAGCTCAGTTATTATTGTGTCATTGAGACTGCACAAATATTTGATCATTAATATTACAGCATAACTAGCTTTGCAATCAAAACTACACCATTCGAGATTTTCGTTGTTCACATCATTCCGTGAGGAACAGTAAGAGAAAATATTATTTTGTCATCAGTTCCTCTTCTTTCTGACATTACGTTTTAACTGTGACAGAGCCAACTTATCAGCCTTTTGTTTTATAAGCACTTTGAAAAGTATACCTGTTTTTTTGTCCCACTTTCAGTTAGGTATGAATACGAATAAAGAGAGTGTTATAGAATGTTAGCCATTTTATGAAACATTTTGGATCAACTGGTGGAATTCAAGGACAGACAACACATTTTCGACAAAAATGTAAAACAATAAGTCATCAAGAAGAAGAACTCTATTGATTATTTTTGGACATTTTATTTTTATTGATTTCACTGCATCGAGCCCACTTAGATTCACTTGGATAAATGTGTCAATCAATGAGGTAATAATGTAAATTAATCTTATAAACAATGAACCAAATAATAAAGGGCTTCAAAACGTCGGTAGTTTTTCATCTTAAGTTGTTTGGAAAACAAACGAAAACAATTGTTTCTCTCTGTTTTCGATAATAAATCGCTTGCGACAACAATAGCGTCCCATTTATGAATGAAACATTTAACAATAGATCCTATTGTTGCGTACTCCATTCAATTCATATGGGACTTTGGAGGAGTTCCTATCCGCAACTGAAAAAAAAGCAAATTTTGTTTTCACATTGTTATCAATAACTTATTTGTATCAAAATTTGTTATTGAAATATTTCAAAAATTCGCTGTTATTAAGTTGTTATTGAAACTAACAAAACATGTTATTAAACAGGTCTTCCAGGAACATTTTTTTGTTATAATTTTTGTTATTTTGCCGCTTATGACAGACAAGTTTATAACAGGATATCTGCCGTGTGCAGCATAGTTGTCCCATGTTCTATGGGAATCCCTATTAACATGGGACAACTATGCTGCACACGGCAGATATGTTATGTAAATAACATGAAAATAACTCTTTCCGTTACTCAGTTATTTTCCCAGAATAACACATTCTATTATGCTGTTGCTATTCCCTTCTGCTCGGGGTACTGTTAGATTAAAATCGCCAAATCGTCGTTCTTGACTTCATCGTGAGGAGTCGAGCCTTCAGAATAAAATAAAAGAACTTTCATCCAGCCAAGACCGTTGAAATTGAATATTTTAGGACGAGCTGCCGTCGCCGCCGTCGCCAGGACATCGACTGTGTAGAAAACGTTAGCAAAAACTGTGACAATAACTAAATGTCAAGTTCATACAAGAAATCGTGTTCCACTTTCGCTTTCACTGCCCGTGAGCACTGCTGTTACTTCTACTGCTGCTGCCGCTGCCGCTGCCGGCTCATGACTTTCGTTTTAATCTACATAAGTAATCAAATCGTCTAGACAGCAGCTAGCAGCGTGTAAGTAGCACTACTCGGAGTCGCTGCCACGACGATGATGGCGACGAAGACTGCTGCCGCGGTGTCTGTTTTAACAAGGGATACTATTTGCTGGGATTTGACGGCAGTCAGTGCCAGTGGAGGAGTGCAAACTGCACTGCAACCATCCAGCTGTATTCCAAGAGCAGCGGTCCTAGAGCCGACACATAAACTGGTAAATTATGAATGTCGTGAAGATGGAGAGGATTTCGTTTAATTTTTTGCAAGCTCGAACTCGAATGGAAATTGGTTGACAGCTAATTTGAATCGTGGAGTAGCGAAATGTTTGTAACGCTGTAACTGCTGGAAATTGAAATAATGGGTTGCGTGGGACCTTGAAATCAGAGCACTATGCTGAGTTCAAGACATCTACCAGAGTAACCAGTGGTCTTCTAGAGGAAAATGTATAAGGATCATATTCACTTAAGCCTGTACATGCATGTTTTATAGAATATTGAGTTAAATTTGAGCTCTCAGCTATCGATGTACTGCCTTGAGGCTGAGGCGGTCTTCTACTCTCCCTCGACCCACTAATCACATTCCTATGGTCGCCAAACCCTTTGTCTCTTCGGAACCACCAAGAAGGTATTGCTTCAGAGAGGGGCTAGTGCTCATCGCACCCTCAAGGTTAGCTGCGTAGCCTGCAGCAACGAACATCGATGGCTCGCTTTGGAGAGTCCACCACAGTAGCATGCTGGCGCTTAGCCAGTGTCCCGAGTTGTCCTCACCACTCCCTTTGTCCTCGGAAGGCGGGCAGGGTAAACCCCACCCGCACCCAACTGCTTAGCAGACATCAATAACTGATGCCCACGTGCAACCCAATCTGACCTGCCCGCAAAGAAAGGGTATCTCTACCCTTCCGGCCCTATCAGATGCAGCAGAAGGTTGCAGACAGCAAGGTCTTCACCTGCCCGGCCCTTACCGGGGACCCCTTTCCAACCGCGGGCTTGGATCCAACCCAGTAGACCGACGCCACGACTGCACCGCTACCGGGACTTCCTCTCCGCGGCCACTTAATCGCTGTAAGAGTCGATCTCGACCGTAGGACACCGGTATGACCTACGAAGCCAACTCCAAACCCCAGGACCACCTCTTGTACCGCATCTGAGCTAGCGGTTCTCCGACTCCACGCGCCACCTCCTCTGTAGCTCCCAGACGATATGGGTGATAGCCGTTGAAACGGCGTTCCAGCTAAACTCATCCCTACACATACTCTGGACAAGATTGTCCGGAGTTGTGTCCTCTCCGCATGTGGCAGGCATACGGAATGTAACAGTTGTTCCGGTAGGAAGAAATCCTACAAATTTGTACTATTTTCGAGTAATTATTAACCCGTTTGACCCCAGGTAAAAAATAAAAGTTCAAAAAATCGCAAACAGCCCATTTTTCAATAGAATTCAACCAAATTTTGAACACAAACTCGCACAACACTATAGTTCTGGATATATACGGGATCAACATTTTCTTGGACTTCTGGACGGAGTAAGGCCGGTGGGTCACTGGGTCCAGTCGGGCAAAAATAAGGCCAAGTACGATTTGCACCTCCATAACTTTGTTCTTAACGAAGTTTTTCAATGGGAGTTTGCACATTCCGTTACCTAACGATAGTTGATGTTGCTACAGGTTCGAATCTGAGATTTTCCGATAGGTTTCTTTTGAGTTCTTGAAATATTCAACATTTCTGAACCATCCAAGTCTTCATTTGCGTTTGTTGTTTTCAAATGAAATTAAACACGAGATATTATTCCCTTTTTGACCCCATAGGTCATCGGAGACATCTTTAGAACATGTTACTATCAATATTTCCTGAATATCTCGATGGATTGTCCGCATCCGTCCTTACAAAACATAAACACTCGAAAAAATCACCAAAGATAATTTTCAATTATTTTTATCGCTTTTATTTTCACCAATACTTGGACATCTGTATAATGATATTATAGCATTAGAAATTTTGGACGATCTGATTGAAGTAATGCCTTGACTACAGAGAACCGTAGATGGACTACAAATAGACCTATTTGCATGCGGAAAACAACGGTTAGCTCCAGAAACCAATACTACATCGAACAGGAGTAAGTAAAAGCCTCGACTAGAGTACCCGGGATGGCCTGGCTGAAGTCAGGCCTTGAGTTCATTGAGCTGTAGATAAACTCGGGGATAAGTCGGGGAATTCACTTACTCCAGTTCGATGTAATATTGGCTAATGGAGCTAACCGTTGTTTTCTGCATGCAAAAAATTTCTTGTTCTCTGGTTCTCTGTTGTCAAGACATGACTTCGCTTAGGTCATCAAATTTTCCTAAGAATAGTTGTGCGAGACCTTTTCCCTGACACATGATGGAATGTGAGTTTATGTAGTCAATAGAGATTCTACACAGGCAAAACATGTGATTATAGTTCATCAACCGCTCATAGAAGTCAAGGCCTGACTTCAATACAGATGTCCCGTGTATTCAGGAATCTAATCGAGGCTTTTACTTACTCCTGTTCGATGTAGTATTGGTTTCTGGAGCTAACCATTGTTTTCAGCGTGCAAAAAAACTCTTATTGTTGTCAGTCTATGGTTTTCTGAAGTCAAGGCATGACTTCGCTTAAGTCATCAAATTTTCCTAGGAATAGGTGTGCGAGACCTTTTTTGACACATGATATAATATGAGTGCACAGAGGTTCCATATAGGTAGAACATGTGATTACAGTTTATCTCATGGTTTATCTACCAATTAATTCAAGGCCTGACTTCAGTCAGGCCATACCAGGTACTCAGGAATCTAGTCGAGGAATTCACTTACTCCAGTTCGATGTAGTATTGGTATCTGGAGCTAATCATTGCTTTCCGGGTGCATACAACTCTCATTGTTGTCCGTCTATGGTCTCTGAAGTCAAGGAATGACTTCGCTTAGGTCATGAAATTTCCCTAGGAATAGGTGTGCGAGACCTTTTTTGACACATGATATAATATGAGTTTTTGTAGTGCACAGAGGTTCCACATAGGTAAAACACTTCAGCCAGGTCATCCCGGGCACTCTAGTCGAGGCTTTTACTTACTCCTGTTCGATGTAGTATTGGTTTCTGGAGCTAACAGTTGTTTTCCGCATGCAAATAGGTCTAATTGTAGTCCATCTACGGTTCTCTGTAGTCAAGGCATGGCTTCAATCAGATCGTCAAAAATTTCTTCTGTTCATTGATATAACAAACATTATACATATGTTCAAGTATTGGGGCAAATAAAAGCGATAAAAATAATTCAAAATAATCCTTCGTGCTTATTTTGAGTGTTCATGTTTTGTAAGGAAGGATTCGGACAATCCAATATTACTACCCGAGCAGAAGAGCATACCTAACAAATACCATATCAATACCAACCTTTGCTCTAATATCTCAAATTGTTATTGCGATAGTATCACTTGAAATGTTATGATAACATCATAATACCAATTTGAGGTATCAGATCAAAAGTTGGTATTGGTATGGTATTTGGTTATAATAAAAATAATAATGATTATAAGTGATAATAGGGATACTCACTAAATAGATTAAATTGCTGCGTAATGGGTAGTACGGAGATCGCAAGAAATTTCTTGACCAATCTCGATGCGTGGAAGTTTCAGACAAGGAATCGCTCAAGAAATAATAAAGCGTCGCTTTATTCCGGATCCTAGCACGGAGCTGAAACGAAATGTCAAATCAAATGGAACTTGCTGTGTTAAATTTCTTGACCATTCCGGTCACGGAAAAGTGAAAATTACTTGAGCGATTCCGTTTGAAGTGCATACCTCGTATAAGTCATGATTTTCTGCTTATTTGAAATGTTTCATGAATTTGCGAATGAAATAATCAAAGATTGCCTTGGTGATCGCAACGTTTAATCAGTTTAATCAGTTTACGCTGCTAAGTGAATTCCCCTAATAAATAATGAACAAGTTTTGCTGTTAGAACACCATATGACTCTATGAATCTTTCCATTGTAAACAATTCCTATTAGTTTGACTGAAGAATTCGTGATTAATTTGCTTTAAGATTTCCTTAATAGTCACGAATAGTACTAACATAGATTTGTTGGTACTAATCTTGCTTACTTGTGTACCAAATTTCATGAGAATCGATTCAAAATTGACTGAGTTATAGCAAAAACCTGACCCTTTTGTAATGTGTATAAGCTACATAGACTTAGAAAAAAATATTTAGGGGAACTTACGTATTTTCAGCCGTTTTGTTTTCTTCATGGTTCATGGTTCTTTCTCAACCAAGCTGAGTTATACTATAGTACCAAGTCTCAGGAAATTTCGTTGACAAAAACCCTTATGACCTTGCTTATGACCTCTTATGACCAAGAGTAGAAACTTGCCGATAATACCCTTCGTCACCGTATTTTTTTTGCCACTCGCGGATACAATCTGCAGGATCATCTCACTGGACAAAGATCAAGACAAAAATTCAGCTTAAATTCTTAATTGACCCAATTATGTATATTAAATATTTAGGGGATTCATTAAAAATTTAGCTGATTAAAAACAACACGCGAAGTAAATTTTTAACAATTTTGCACAAAAAGACTACAAACATCGATTCACGCAACTCAGGACGCACGCAACCACGAAGTTGAGAGGAATGAACCCACTTTTGAGTATTTTCTTTCTTGCGTGTGACGTAATCACAACACAGCTGTGTCGTCGTGCCTCTCAGGTCGTGCCGTGCGATCTTTTGTGTTCGGAGTGTGCTGTTTGTTTTGTTTCTAGTCGGTGAAACAGACAAAACCGGGAAAACTTCTCAAGTTTTGGCAGAAATACCTGCTGCGGGGTGCGGATTCGTCGTGTTGTCTAGCTTTGATCGATTCCGACAAGGCTATCGTAATCCAAACCGGGTACGTATCCGAAACAACCGGAACACAGTTTCGCTGCTGGTGTACGTGTGTGTGATTAGAAACAGAGGAGAAAAACAAACAGTGGGGCGATTTGTTTTCGCTTTTTTTGCGATCGAGAGATTGCGAAATTGTTGGAAGACTTCCAATTTAGTGTGCGAATGGTGTTCCGGCTGAATTGTCGTGTTGTAAATCCCTGAAAAAGTGCTACACATAGCATCCGGGAAGTGATCATATCTCATAAAAGGGGGTTCCGCCTGGAAGCCGAAAGTGTAGGGTGTGTTGTATTACGTAGTATTTGATCGCCATACGAACATGTAGTTTGTGTGCGACCCTTTGAATTGTCATTGAATTATGTGCACATCTTCATTCACCATCTCCCTTTCATTCATTCGTTATCCGAGTGCGTACGAGTACGGAAGCATCAATAAACGTTACTTTGTAAAATCTACACCGAAATATTTTATTTGATGACCGAATAAAACATGGTGTCAGAAGTAGTCGTGGACTAAAAAGTATTTTCCGACGTCATTCGTATATCGTGGAAGTGTTTTTGAGGAATTGTTCGGTCCGAGCGGCGGGAAAATCATCAGCAGCAGTGATTGCGGAAAGTTGTGCGGTGAAGAGCAAACTTGTTGGATCCTGTCGTGCGCCATATTTTTTTCGCTATCGTGTCGGACTCGAGTGTTTTCCCGGAAGTGTGAATAAACTTGAAGAAAATGGATGCAGATCAGTTTTCGCGTTTAATGGAAATGCAAAGGCAGGCGATGCAGGCTCTGATTGGTTCAGTGAAAACCGTTCAGTTGAACCAGCCTGCGGCATCGGTTGTAGGGAGCGCAGCCGCGTCGTCTGTTCCGCTGCCGCCGCCGCTAGAATTGGAGGGCGACATGGAACAAAATTTCAACTTTTTCGAAGAGAATTGGAAGACCTATGCCAGTGCGGTCGGCATGGATGCGTGGCCGGCTGATCAGAACAAGCAAAAGACGAGTATTTTGCTATCGGTGGTTGGAAAACACGCGCTGAAAAAGTTTTTTAATTTCGAACTGAATCAGGCTCAGCAAAATGACCCGGAACTGGCTCTCGCGGCGATAAAGAGCAAAGTTGTGCGTGAACGGAACAAGTTCGTCGACTGGTTTGATTTTTTTTCGCTGATGCAAGATTCCGCAGAAAGTATTGACAATTATTTGTGTCGTGTGAAATCGCTCGCGAAACTCTGCAAGTTCGGTGTGCTCGAAGGGGACATGATCAGGTATAAACTTGCTACATCGATCAAGTGGATGAAGCTTCGTTCCAAGTTGATCACGACCCAAAACTTGACGGAAGCGCACGCCATGGATTTGTGCCGTGCTGAGGAAATAACTGAGAGGCATCCGGTCACAGTGGTGTCGAGAAAGTGTGTAAGGCGGATCGGAAGAAGAAGCTCCGAGTGAAGCAAGTGCGCGAAGAAAGCAGCTCCGAAAATGATTCAGCGGAGAGCAGTGATAGCGACAACGATGAGTCGTCCTGCGGTGAGAGTGTGTCAATCGGAAAAATCATTGATAAATCCGGTAGTGGTGGACATGTTACCGCGGACCTGGACTTGCGAATCGGTGGGAAATGACAGCCCGTGAAATGTGAGTTGGACACTGGTGCGAACACAAGTCTTGTGGGGAAAAATTGGTTGGAGAACATAATTGGCAAAGACAAAATCGAGCTGCAGCCATCCGCGTACCATCTCCAAGCATTCGGCGGGAACAGCATTCCGGTGATCGGGCAGGTAAAAATTCCATGTCGGAGGAAAGACCGTAAGTACAACCTTGTTTTTCAAGTAGTCGACGTTGCCCATGGACCGCTCCTCTCAGCAAATGTGTGTCGTATTCTGGGCTTTGTAAAATTCTGCAACACGGTGAATTTCACTGCACCGAAAGCGGAACAAGAACTTCTAAATGTATACCGTATAAAAGCTCAGAATATCGTCAAACGACACGAGGAGGTTTTTCACGGTATCGGTAAATTCGCCGGAGCCGTGTCTTTGGAAGTTTCTGCCGACGTCTCACCTTCGATCCAGCCACCTCGGAGAGTTCCAATCGCATTGAGAGAGAAGCTGAAGAAAGAATTGAAGAATCTGGAGCGCGATGGGTTGATCGTGAAGGAGAATCGCCACACCGAATGGGTTAGCAATATTGTGTTGGTCAAACGCAAGGAGCAGAAATCGGAATCAGTTCGTGTCTGTCTCGATCCGATACCGTTAAACGCAGCGCTCAAACGTCCCCATGTGCAATTCACCACTATCGACGAAATTTTGCCCGAATTAGGAAAGGCGAAAGTATTTTCAACAGCGGACGTTCGCAAGGGTTTCTGGCATGTGCTATTGGATGAGAAGAGTAGCCGATTAACAACGTTTTGGACACCGTTTGGGCGGTACCCATGGATTCGTCTACCATTCGGGATCGCTCCCGCTCCGGATATCTTTCACATGAAGCTACAGGAGGTGATTCAAGGATTATTGGGGGTGGAGTGTGTTGCTGACGATTTGCTGATTTACGGCTCAGGAGACACGTTGGAGGAAGCTCTGGAGAACCACAATATCTGCTTGGAGAAGTTGTTGGTTCGCTTGAAGGAATGCAACGTTAAACTGAACTTCAGCAAACTCAAACTGTGCGAAACGTCGGTCAAGTTCTACGGACACGTGTTGACGAACAAAGGACTTCAGCCGGACGAAAGCAAAGTCGCATCAATCAAGAATTTTCCGCGTCCGTCAGATCGAAAGCAGCTTCAGAGGTTCATTGGAATGGTGAACTACCTCAGCCGTTTCATACCAAATCTCAGCGCTAATTTCACCGTCCTTCGGCGATTGATTTCGGAGAAAGAGAATTGGGTTTGGTCAGAAAAGGAAGAAGAGGAGTTCGATCGTGTCAAGCGTTTGGTAGCAGATGCTAACACACTGCGATACTACAATGTAAACGAGCCAATAGTGATCGAGTGTGATGCTAGTTCTTACGGTCTAGGGGCAGCTGTTTTCCAAAGCCATGGGGTAATTGGATACGCTTCACGTACCCTCACGCCTACCGAATAGAACTATGCGCAAATCGAAAAGGAATTGCTCGCTATCCTCTTCGCTTGTGTACGGTTCGATCAACTAATTGTCGGAAACCCTAAAATCACCGTAAAAACTGATCACAAACCGTTGGTTACCGTGTTTCGGAAGCCGCTACTTTCTGCACCGCGACGTCTACAGCACATGTTGCTTAATCTGCAGCGCTACCGACTGACGATCGAGTTTGTGACGGGGAAGGACAACGTGGTGGCTGACGCGATATCCAGGGCACCGTTCGACGAAAACCTTGCTGATGATAGGTTTAATAAGCGGAACATCTTTCGAGTATTCCGTGAAATCGAGGAAGTCAATCTCTCCAGTTTCCTGAAAGTGAAGGATGAGCAGTTGAACGAGATCATTGCAGCGACAGAAGCGGACACGTCATTGCAGCAGGTTGTGCAGTTCATTCGTGATGGTTGGCCGACATCAGTTGATAGAGTTCCGGATAGTGCCAAAATGTTCTTCAAGTACAGGAACGAGCTTAGCACACAAGAAGGGATCATCTACCGTAATGACAGAATTGTGGTTCCATATACGTTACGTCGGAAGTTAACAGCTAAGGTGCATGTAAGCCACAACGGTATGGAGGCGACTCTTAAGTTGGCACGCGCCAACCTTTTCTGGCCTGGAATGAGTGCCCAGATTAAGGAAGCTGTTGCACAGTGCGGTGTGTGCGCTAAATACCAACCATCTCAAACCCCAGCACCAATGCAGAGTCACCCAATTCCGGTATACCCATTTCAGTTGGTATCAATGGATGTCTTCTTCGCAGACTACCAGGGAAGGAGTAGCAAATTCCTAGTTACCGTTGACCATTTTTCGGATTTTTTCGAAGTTGATCTCCTGAAAGATTTGACACCGAGAGCGACTATTGCTGTCTGTAAATCCAACTTTTCTCGACATGGAACGCCGCAACAGGTTATTTCAGGCAACGAGACAAATTTTGTCAATCGAGAGTGGAAGCAGTTTGCAAGAGAATGGGACTTCTATCATTCAACATCAGCACCTCACCATCAGCAGGCTAACGGAAAAGCTGAAGCTGCCGTAAAGATAGCTAAACGATTGTTGAAGAAAGCGGAAGAAGCTGGCAACGATTTTTGGTATGCATTGTTGCATTGGAGAAATGTACCGAACAAAGTGGGTTCCAGTCCGGCAGCACGGTTGTTTTCTCGAAATACTCGCTGCGGGGTACCGATGTCTACAAGCAATCTGAAGCCAAAACTTGTGTCGGGTGTTCCTGAAGCGATTGAAGAAAGAAGGCGAAAAGCAAAGTTCCAGTATGACAGGAAAACAAGAAATCTGCCAAATTTGGAGACAGGATCTGCAGTCTACGTGCAACTTCAACCAGAAACATCTAAAAAGTGGACACCTGCCAGAGTTAGCAACAAGTTGAATGAGCGGTCTTACGTAGTAGACGTGGATGGTATGCAGTATCGGCGTGATTTGGTGCACTTGAAACCACGTAATGAACCCCAGACGCCTGAAGTGAATCCAGATCAAGTCGCCATGCCCAACGTTGAACCGGTTGCCACGGAGCAGATGGCGCTGCCGGTCTCTGATGGAGCTGTGTCTAATCAGGAAGCGACCATCAGTGTTCCTGATACCATTAATCCAGAGGCGACGTCAGCAGTGCAGCTACCGAAGACCTCGAGAGCTACCAGACCATCCAAGGATTCGTTTGTTGAGGAAGGTCAAAGCAATAGACCTAAGAGAAATGTCAAACTACCAATGCGATTGAAAGATTATTGTCTTGAATAATTTTTTTTATAAAACAGGGAAGATGTTGTATTACGTAGTATTTGATCGCCATACGAACATGTAGTTTGTGTGCGACCCTTTGAATTGTCATTGAATTATGTGCACATCTTCATTCACCATCTCCCTTTCATTCATTCGTTATCCGAGTGCGTACGAGTACGGAAGCATCAATAAACGTTACTTTGTAAAATCTACACCGAAATATTTTATTTGATGACCGAATAAAACAGGGTGCGATTTTGTTTACATTCTCTTCGAAAAGCTAAGTTGCTGGCAAATACAGGGGATAGACAAAATGATCGGGACAGGCAAAAATTTCCCTTCTCAAAAAATATTCAAATAGCTGTAACTTTTCGAAAAGTGCATCAAATATTCTCAAATTTTTACTGAAAGTGGATCAACTAGTTGTGCATCAGTGGACAAAATTTGAAAAAGATCGGGTTACTCTGCACGAAGTTATAAAGATTTTAGAAAAAGGTATTTTTATCCGATAGCCAACTTTGAGCTGTTATATCTCCGGATTCAATGAACTGAATGCAATGAAATTTTGACCGTATTTGACTTATATAATGAGCTTTGAAAAACTTTTGACTTAACTTAAAATTCTTAACACGGAAGAAAATTATAACAATTAGATTATTTTTCTAATAAATCACCAAATTTTCTTAAATTTCAACATCGTTTCAAAATTCAAGATGCTAATTATAGTTCATTTATATTCCCTCTAATTGTCTTGAATATAATTATGTTTTGAAAGAAAGAAACAACATAGCCGGCAATTCATTGAAAAAGTAATGGGATGCATATTAAAAATGGACCAATTTACTAAAAAATCATAAAATAAATGAAATCGCTGTAACTTTTTCTCTTGTGAATAATTTCATGTTGCGTCAAACGTTTTTCAGAGCTCATTATATAAGTCGTAAATGGTCAAAATTCCCTTGCATTCGGTTCATTGAATCCGGAGATATAACAGCTCAAAGTTGGCTATCGGATAAATATACCTTTTTCTATAATCTTTATAACTTCGTGCAGAATAGCCCGATCTTTTTCAAATTTTGTCCACTGATGCACAACTAGTTGATCCACTTTCAGTAAAAATTTGAGAATATTTGATGCACTTTTCGAAAAGTTACAGCTACTTGAATATTTTTTGAGAAGGCAACATTTTGCCTGTCCCGATCATTTTGTCTATCCCCTGTAGATTGATTGCTGCAAGAAGACGTGCATAGATGCTTCGATTTGCCTCGTAAAAGTGCTACTAGTCGATGGTGCTACCGTCGTTGATGAGCGTGAAAATGAAGACGTTCCATGAACGAAAACGCCCTAAACGACAATGCGGTGGAGGCGAAGACATTCCAAAACAAACTTGGAGTAGCCGAAGGATACGCAGGACAGTATGCAGCAGCTTTCAGTGTGGTGCCAGTAGAGGCAGGTCCATCATAAATAGACCAGTTGAATGAACAGAAGTAAGGTAAGGCCGTAAGGGATCGTCCATAAATTACGTCATGCTAGTATGGAGGGGGGGGGGGGGGTTAGTAAAATGCGACAAACCATACAAAACCATACAAAAACGCTTAAAGTGGGGGATTGGTCGAAAATTCTCTTTTCAGCGTCACGTACTAAATGGATGCCCCCAGGTTAGCCATCACATGGTGCAATTCAGAGAAAATATTTTCTCTGGTGCAATTGTAAACAATAGATAACTTTAATAACTACTGTCCCTACTTTTGACAATAATTTTTCATCATCCGTTTGACGCAGTCGACGTCCTCATTCACACAAGCAGGCACCATCAAACAACGATGAAACAACCACTCTACGATGCTTTCAGATGGGTTTGATTTCCGGCATTTGATTCTTGTGCGCATTTGATGGGGAAGGATTGTTCAACGAGCGATCATCGCTTGTAGAAAGCGTGCACGAATTGTTCATCGAGACAGATACGCAGTGCCCGCTGTGGAGACGTTGACCAGGAGGACTACAGAAAGGAGTGATGAGTTCCGTGGCACCGTTCGTTTTTGGATGATGTTCACCGACTTCCGCATGCTACTTTGGCTCGAGATTCGCAACCATGGTACCCTGGAACCGCTCGCGAAGGAAAGGATTGCCAATGTTGCCCGACCAAGGATTAAGCAAAACCCTGACGATCATCATACCAGTGTTTTCCCCAGCAACTTGGTACGGGTTGTATCCTCGGAATAGGAGACTGTCCATCCCTGTCAAGAAGCAGACCGGGGAAAACCTGGCAGTCCAGGTAAGTATGGACTGAGGTACCATCGCACTCATTGTACTAAATGTTTTCTCTTTTAGGTTGTTTCTGAATTTGATTAGTGGGGTTTTAAGGGATGGCAATTTTTCGGACCAGCTCGAACCAGTGTTTGATTTTTTTTGAAGCTCTTTTTTTATCATCGAATTCATTCTTCTTGCTTCTACGGTCTGTCACAGCCCCATGATGCCCAGACATCTCGTTGAAAGTGTCGGGCGATATGGCAGTGAATGAGGGACGAGTTGCAAGGTGATGATGAATGTCTGCTTTTATTTTAGCACAAACTTAATCTAAAACATGTAAAGAATTGGTTTCACAAGGTCACCATTCTTACAAATCAATCAAAAATTATTTTGAAATTTGTTTTGTGTTGGGAATTTATGTCGTAAGATAACAATTCCTATCAAACTCCTACGAGTAATTATGATTACCTACTGTATTTTATTACAATTTGACTACTTTCAAGAATTAGTATCAGCTCATTTCGCTTAATTTGAAATACTTTCAGCCTCGAACTTGTTCATCTCTATTAGGACAGACCGGTGAAGTACTAGATTTGTAGTAATGAGCTGAATTTTAGTATGGTGAGAAGGTTAATTCTCCGTTTCTGCAATGAAATGGTGCAAAAAGCGTTGGTTTATGATTCCTTGCCTAATTTGATGCTGTTTGAGCAAAACTTTGGGGAATAGTGTTGTTGTTTTCTCCATTTCATGCAACATACACAACATAGTTATCCAAAGTTTTACTCAAACAGCATCAAATTAGGCAAGGAATCATAATACCCACGCTTTTTGTACTATTGCATTGCAGAAACAGAGAACTGACCATCTCACCATACTAAAATTCAGCTCATTACTACAAATCTATTACTACACCGAACGTGCCCCATTGCTATCGCAAGATCGCAATTTTTACGAGTTCATCGTTCAAACAATTGGGTTGTTTAGCGAATAAAATATTGCTAATTTCGGTAGCGCTATCGAAAGAGCTCAATTTCTGAGTATATCTCGACTGTTTTGTATATCATTATTTTGAAATTTTCTTTTGATAAATACTTTTGATTTTCGTGAAAAAAATGACAATTCCATAGAAAACATCTCCATTCAAACTTCAAAACAATAGAAAAATAATTGCCAGATCCTAAAAATGATAAAATTTTGGGTTTCGATTTATTTCGGGTGGAGATTTCGAATCTGGAATGATCACCCCCTGAAGAATCTGGAATGATGCCCTGAAGAACCCAATTGTGGGGACTTTATTGGAAAATTTGTTTAAGACCACTTGAAGCAATTACGATTGCTTTATTCTTGTTTCACAATTTGACTTGTGTTGATAATTGCTATCTTTACATTACTATTCTTATGAAACTCACTGAAACACTGTTTTCTTCATTAAACATACTTTTGAATACCTTCTCGTTCAGTATACCTGATTGTTATACTAAAAAAGGAGAATACTCTGCTAAGATTAGCTTTGCATTAACATTTCACGAAGGTCACGCGATTCAATAGAAATCGAATACCTGTTCGATAACAAATTGAGCTATCGATAAAATGTGAAATTAAATAGTAAAAGTTGTTATTTCTTTGTTATTGAATACCTGCTTGATAACAAACTGAACTATCGATAAAATGTTCAGTTAATAGTAAAATTTGTTATTAATTTGTTATCCAATACCTTTTGGATAACAAATGCAGCACTTAGCAGTGTGTTTGAAGTTTTAGCTATGCATTCATTATTGATATAATAAGACTTGTTATTCTCTAGGTGTTATTCATACAAAATTATGGTATTCGTATTTGTTATTTTGCCTCTTATTACCACCTAATGAAGGGCATATCAAGGTATGGTGGTATTTAAGATGGAATACCTTGATATGTTATTCACTTGTTATTCTTTTCTGCTCGGGTAGTACTACAAAAGCAATACATGTTCCAAAGATGTCTCCGATGACCTATGGAGTCAATAAGGGAATACTATCTCGTGTTTAATGAAATTAAACATTTGAAAACAACAAACGCAAACTTGGATGGTTCAGAAATGTTGAATAATTCAAGAACTCATAAGAAACCTATCGGAAAATCGCGGAAAGAATCGTGAAGAAGTATGATGCAGTGTATTATGGCGCCGGAAAACTAGCAGGGCCGGTTATCATTGAACTGGACCAGTGCGTATCAAAGCAGCAAGTTCCGCTACGTGTGCCAGTGCTGGTGAGGGATGGTTTGAAGTATGACCTGGACGACTTGAAACGAAGAGGCATTATTGAGAAGATCGAAGAGGCAATTTGGTAATCAATATTGTGATAGTGAAAACAAACAATAAACTGCGAATCTGCTTATACCTAGTGCTATCCAACGACAAAGACTCCAAATGGTAACAATTGAAGTAATCTCGCCAGAACTGCCTAATGTGAAAGTGTTTTCGACCCTTGATATTCGGAATGGATTTTGGAACATCGAACTCACTGGAAAAAAGCCACAAAGTGACGGCGTTTTGGATGCCTTTCGTGCGTTATGTATGGAAGCGGATGCCATTCGGTCTGTCGCGTTCACGGGTATAGAGGTGCTGTTGGATGACATTTTGTGTTTGGGACGAGGGGCTTTGATCGACGAGGCGATTGCAGACCACATCAAAAACGTGGCCTTGTGGTGACAGCGTTGCCAGTGTTGCTGAACCGATCGGCAAGCAAACTAAAACAGACGGAGGTTTGCTATTTCGGTCATGTATTGACCAAAGCTTAAACCAGATTGACCTTTGCTTAAACCAGATCCGAGAAAAACCGCAGCAATTCGAGACATTCCGGAGCCAAAAGATGCAATAGAAATACAATGATTTTTCGGATTAGTAACATGCATGGCGAAGTTTATCCCAAAGCTGTCGGAAGCTGAACTCAGGCTCAGGAAAGTTTTGACTGCTGAGGAGTGGCGTTGGGGTAAACAACAAGACATAGACTTCGAAACGTTGAAGTAGCAGATAGCGGAGGTAACGGTGCTGAAGTATTATAACCCGAAGTTGGCAGCAACGTTACAGCGAAAGTACGCTCTTATAGAGGAAGAGACACTGGCGATTCTCTTATCATGTAAACGATTCGACCAGTAGATCTTTGGGCAGGAACAAGTGCAAGTGCAGTCTCACCACCAGCCACTGCGAAGCATTTTCAGGAAGCCGTTGTCGGAAGTGTCTAAGCGTATGCAGAGGATGATGTTGAGCCTTACTGGTCCAGTATCTTCTTCTTCTTCTTCTTTATGGCTCTACGTCCCGACTGGGACTTGGCATGCCTCGCTTCAATTTAGTTTTCTTTGAGCACTTCCACAGTTATTAATTGAAGGGCTTTCTTTGCCTGCCATTGCATGAATTTGTATATTGTGAGGCAAGTACAATGATACACTATGCCCAGGGAGTCGAAAAAATTTTCCTGACCGGAACGGGAATCGAACTCGCCGTCTCCGGATTGGCGATCCATAGCCTTAACCACTAGGCTAACTGGAGACCCCAGTATGTTAGGGGTAAAGATTTGATATTGGTGGATACCCTGTTACGAAACGACGACTGAAGCAAGGCTAGATGTTCGGAAGATCAAACGAATCAAACAAGCGACCAAGAAAGACGAAGCGTGTCAGATCCAGAAGTAGTATATCGTCAACGGAAGGCCGATGAAAATCGAATCAATGATTGAATCTGTGAAGCCTTTTTATCATTCCGTTTTGAGTTGGTCGTCCAAAAAGGCGTAATCTTGGGCGTGATCCCAAGGGAAAGCCGCAAAGTAGTGCCACGTGTAAATCGTACAGAGGTCCTGAAGCTTCTTCATTATAGCCATCAAGAGGAACAAGTTGCTCTTCGCAAGGCAAGGGACATTGTGTATTGGCCCAACCTTAACGATCGTGGCCAAAAAGTGCAACATCTGTAATCAATCAGTTCAAGGACTGTCGGCGCAAAACACCACTTCGTCAACTGCTTTTTACAGCATGTCGGAGCATAGTTGGCATCAAACTACAAGCACTTCGATGTCTGATGATCGATCATCTAGCGAGTCGGAGAATTCATCAACCAAGCCTCAAATGCAGTAGCCGAAATCACCGGGACGAGTCGCAGAGGATCCGACGGGCGAGACACAGCGACCAAAAAGAATTGTATTGCGACCATTTAGCTAACAATATATTAGAAGCTTTCATAAGCAGTTGATAATAACTGCTTACCCAGCAACCGTAAGGCTGGAAGAGATGACCATGTTTGCATCTATCCCAACGATTTGGTCTTGTCGAACGATCGGCTGTTCGGGCCCGTATGAAGTTGATCATTAATATTAACTTCTTTCCTCGATCAGCCTAGATAGATGTGTAGTGTCGGTAGCGATTGCCTCAATTGGCTAAGAATAACACTACGGTCCGCCTGTTCTGGTGTTAAGAGTCCACCAACAGGTGACCCCTAATTCATGGTGTGATGCGGCTTCATGCTTACCGCGCCTAGGAATGAATGGCTAGGAGGGGGGGGGGTTTCTAATAAAAACCTAACCGCAAACGGAGCCTGTGGAGTACCAGGGCGCCCTCCACAGTATGTTGCCCTTACTGCGCTAACCGGAGCAACGGTGCAGTGGACCTTGTGTTTCTCTGAGACAATCGGCTGCCCTTCTTTAGTCTCACTTGAGGCTAAATAAGGGTGGGATTATGAAGATGTTGTCAATGAGTTTAAATTTTCACCTATATGGTTTCGCATTATGCGATTTACATAGTGTATTCTGTGTATCCTCGCCTTTGGCGTTTTCCAATCGATACTGATCTGGTTTTGTTACTGCTGTTCTTTGTTGTGCTGTTGTGGCGAAGAGTTTAATCTTGCCTAGTTTGGGTAGTGACTACGATTAGGATAGTCAGATCAATCTTCAGCATAAAAGAACAGCAACAATCAATCTTTGCAGACTTATGCAAAATGGTTCAGCCCAAGTGGCCTTGGTCCAAGAACCTTACTTCCGTAAGGGGAATTTCTATCTAGGAAACCTTGTGAACCCGGTGTTTGCTACTTTCAGTAAACATGAAATGACAAACTCACGTGTCATGCCTCGAGCCTGTGTGCTTGTCAACAACGCAATAGTTGCTACACCCATCTCTGAACTAACCACCAGAGATGTATGTGCTATCACAATTGATGTATCTTTTAAAAACCTCAACTGGAAATACGTCTATTGTTCGGTTTATTAACCGCATGATGAACCATCCCCTATGGATGCTTTCAAACAAGTCATCGCATACTGTACTTCAAAAGGCCTTCCGCTAATTATTGGCAGTGATGCTAATGCCCACCATATCATCTGGGGCAGCTCAGACATTAACTTGAGAGGCTCCAGCTTGATGGAGTACTTAAGTAGTACAGATCTTGGATTACTTAACATAGGCAACCGCCCAACCTTCATGGTATCTGGTAGAGAGGAAGTGTTAGACATAACGCTTTGCTCTAGCAGAATTAGTCACGAGCTGACCAATTGGCATGTGTCAGATGAAGAATCTTTATCTGACCATCGCTACATCTTATTTGAACATGTGAATGTTACTTTGCAAACTTTGCGTTTCAGGAACCCCCGGTCAACCAACTGGGATCTCTTTACCGATTTGGTTGCAGCCAAATTTCATGGATACCCACCATCAATTGACACTCCAAGTGATTTAGATGATGCCGTTGATACTACAACGGCCTTCATCATGGAAGCTTTTGAAGAAGCTTGCCCTCTGCGGTCTGTGAAGACCACAAGAGGAAGCCCTTGGTGGAATTCTGATCTGGCGAAGCTCAGGAAACAATGTAGAAAGAGTTTGAACAGACGACGTTTGGCTGGATTGAAGGCTTTCAGGTAGGCTCGCAAGGCCTAGCAGAAAGCTCTTCGGTCTGCTGAACGATCCGGCTGGAAAAACCTTTGTACAAATGTTTCCAGTCTGAGTGAAGCCAGTAGATTGAACAAAATCCTTGCAAAATCTAAGGATTTTCAAGTGAACGAACTTCGTTTGCCAAATGGTGATTTCACTTCCTCTGATGAGGAAGTTTTGAAATGTTTATTCAGTACACACTTCCCCGGATGTGTGGATATTACATCTTCGGATGAACCTGATGTCTTTTCTTGCAGTTATGACTCTCTGGCTTCGGCTCGGAGTATCATAACTGTAGAATCGATTGAGTGGGCACTTAATAGCTTTGCTCCATTCAAATCTCCTGGGGCAGATGGGATTCATCCTATTTTGCTTCAGAAGGGATTTGATTATTTCAAACATGTTTTGAAAAAAAAAAAACTACTTGTTTGCAGTTTTGCTACAGGGTATATTCCCAAATCCTGGCAGGATATTACTGTAAAGTTTATTCCGAAAGTGGGTTGTGCGTCGTTTGAAGAAGCAAAGAGTTTCAGACATATCAGTTTGACCTCTTTTCTCCTGAAATGCTTAGAACGCATTGTCGACCATCACATCCGTGATGTTCATCTGGCCAATATGCCTCTTCATGTGAACCAACATGCTTACCAATCTGGAAAGTCCACTGTGACCATTAGATATCTAGGGTGCCTTTGACAACGTGCCTTTCGATGCCATATTGGAAACCGCACGGGGTCATGGTATATCCCCAATGATTTCCAATTTTATTCACCAAATGCTCAAAAACCGACATCTCTTCTCGACATTGCGTCAAGCGGTGATTAGGAAATTGAGTGTTTGTGGATGCCCCCAAGGGGGAGTCTTAACATCACTTTTGTGGAATCTCGTAACAGATACGCTATTGAGGCAACTCAATAATAGCAGTTTTCCTACTTATGGATTTGCCGACTACTATCTAACATTGTTAGTCGGTATGTGCATCAGCACCCTTTTCGTCCTGATGCAAAACGCTCTTCAGGTAGTTGAGGGTTGGTGTCGCCAATATGGCCTTTCGGTAAACCTGAGTAAAACATCTATTGTTCTTTTCACGGAAGGGCGAAACCGTAATGGTGTTCGATCTTTGCGTCTCTTTGATTCTGAAATCAATGTGACTGAACAGGTAGAGCACGTTGAAGCCATTCTTGATTCCAAGCTTTCCTGGACACCTCATATTGAGTTCAGAATCAAGAAAGCTTGTATGGCCTTCGGGCAAAGCCGGCAAATTTTTGGTACGACTTGGGGTCTAAAACCCAAGTATATCAAATGGATTTACGTAACTGTTGTTCGTCCAATATTGGCCTATGTCTTGTGTGGTGGCAAAAGGGCGAAGTGAGAACAATCCAATCAAAATTAGGCCATCTCCAGAGGATGTGCTTAATGGCGATGTCTGGAGCGTTCTTTTTAACTCCCACCGCAGCGCTGGAAGTTCTCTTTGACGTTGCCCCGCTACACATTTATCTCAAACAAGATACACTTTGTTGCACTTACCGCTTGTGGGTACTCGGTTTACTAGAGGAAACTCCTGTGAACCGCAGTTCAACACACACCTCGTTGTTTCCACTTTTGGTGAATTGGGACAAAATTGTCCTTGCTCCAAGTGATCTTACAATTGCTTGGAATTTCCCATATAGGACATTTTCTACGAAATTCCCTTCCCGGGAAGAGTGGACATCTGGATGTCTGGAAAGAAGTATTTCAGACGGCATCGTATGTTACACTGATGTCTCCCTTCTCGAAGGTCGAGCAGGTGCTGGTGTTTATTCTCGTGAGATCGTAAGATAGTAATTGCTCGTCGAACTCAAATCGAGGAGCTGAATTCAGCAAACGCTGTTCACCTTGTATGGGTACCGGGCTATTCTTTCATCGCTGGAAATGAATTGGCTGATGAGTTAGCTCGCACTGGAACATCACATGACCTCATTGGCCCTGAGCCAGCCATTCCGATATCGAAGTGTTAGGTAAAGCTTCAGATTCACACCTGGGCTGCCACTCAACACAGACATTACTGGAATAGTTTGGAGTCTTGTCGTCAAACCAAATTGTATTGTACTGAGCCATCTCCAAGGATGGCGATGTATCTTACAAATCTGTTAAAGCAGAATTGCAGCATTCTGGTCAAAGCATTGACTGGGCACTGCCGGCTCAGCTATCACATGGCGAATATTCAGCAAGCTGATTCATTTGCATGAGATAGATGTGAACCCGATTATGGAACTTCGTATCATTTGATATGTAACCCTTTTCAGGGCGCTGTTTGAACCCATTGTGGTACGCTTATGCGTTAGTATCTTCTTCCAGGGTACTTTTCCTATTTCCCTACCTGTCCTTATCCCCATCCCTATCCTTATTTCCTTCTTTTTCCATCAAGTAGATAATGAAATAGGCTATTAT
>NC_085136.1:304561026-304607026 GCF_035046485.1 Aedes albopictus
CAGCAGTACCAGTCGGTCAGTGTATCTGAAATAGACGTAAAAGCTTGAAGTATTTGAAGGCAAAGATCGATTAATTCACAAATTGAGAGATAAATTTGTGAAAAAATTGCTACAGGAATTCCTCATCCTCAGGCTATGCTTCCAGGATTCCCTCCGGAGACTCAATCAGAGGTTTTTGCATGTATTTCTTCGGAAATTTCTTAACGGACTACATCAGAGACTACCCTGTTGATTCCCATGGATTACTGGGGGGATTGGTACAGGGTTTCCTTATAAAGTTCCACTAAGGATTCATCCACGAACTTCTCTAGAGATTCCACAGCTATTTACTTCACATTTTCAGTTTTGTCCGCTCATTATTGCTGACGGTTCTCATCCGAGCTTCAAACAATCGGTAGCTGATGATACGAAACTCACTCCGAGCTATAACTGAATGTGGCTGCCCTGTGGTTTCTTTTCATTCCCTCACCCACGAGGTTCCGAAGGACCTGCCTCTCTGGAGCCACCATCTACCTGCTTCACGGTTGGTCAGTCGGATCAGAACTCCTTCCTTAGTTTGCACCATTGCACTTCAAACCTGTTCACCGTCCTTTCCTTGGAACACTTTGGTGAAGCGGTCTCTTACCTATCAATTCCGTTTGGGGCCATCCATAAACCACGCTGTCACTTTGGGGGGGGGGGAGTTGATTTCGGGCAAAGACCACGATCCATACATTTTTTTTTTGTATGAACGAAAAACCACGTGGAGGGGGGGTTTGGAATCTCCCGAAAAATGACCACGTGATTTATGGATAGCCCCTTGGTTCTCGTCTACAGTGAACCCAATGTCTTCTAACGGTTCTAATGGATTTCTCAGCTGGAACAGTGTATGTGTGAACTGTGTATGGATACTGTCCTGGGTTTAACGATCACCTGGGTGCCATGAAGAAGCACTTAGTTCGGCGCCAGAGCCTCTTGATGTGTGTCCATACAGGGTTGCAAATTAACTCACGATAAATTACAGTTGCTTTGCCCTTCAATTCTACCGTCTTCACGGCTGAAAGTCTCTTTAATGAAGATAAATAAATAAATAAATAACTACCGTCTTCAGTAATTCATCACTTGGATGACGAGGATATTCAGCGATGGCCGCAAATACATACCAACCTAAGCGTATTTTTAATGGCAGCTGGTTTGGAAACTTGCCACTTTCTCGTCAAGTTCTTGACGAGTTAGTGTTCAATGCCAATAATGATCCTAGATTTTGCATTTTTATATTTGTGAGCCAGTAGTCCTCGCAGAAGTGGATACACTTTTTGTAACTGATTATAAGTTATTGTGTGTTCCGAAAACTTCAGCTATGTACCACCCGAACATAGTTAAGCTGAAACGGTCTTTTCAAGTCACTTCCGGAAATTTTCAAATTAATTGGTACGTTGGGAGCACGAAATGGTTTAGATGTTCAAGAACTCGCTTTATGCCACAATAAATGACTATTTCAACATAAAATGAACTTTTTTTTAACTATTTCATGTTCTTATTAGCTACATAACGTTCCAACCAAGGCTCCACAAAAATGTTAAAACAGAGAATTTACGCGAAGTCCTATTAGCAATCGATTGTTTAGTAGCCATGATTTCAGCTAAATGAGTAATACATTGCAAATTCCTAAAAAAAAGGCAAAACTAATTTTTTTTTCTAAAAAAATAAAATTGTACACTCATCTCTAGACATCTACGAACCAGATAACGTAAAAAGTTTAAGATCATTACGATGCTTAAGAGTTCCTAGTATGGAATTACAATGAAGTACCCGAATGATCAATTTCACCCCGTTGATCAATTTGACCCCGGCTTACGGTAGCTATGTCGAAAATGCTTGGGTAACTAGTACATTGGCCTGCGAGAATATCTTGATAAGGATATTGGATCAACTGTTATTGTTACACGATATACTTTTGTATACTTTCAGAAACCGATCTCGGCTAGTTTACTTTATTCGAATACTTTCATTAAGGCTAGTATTCCTTAGTCTAAAATCAACATCAAGTAAATTTGTCCCATGTTCCATTGGTCCTATGTGCATTTCTTGGCTCATACTTAATGCACAAATAGCTGTTCCATAGATGATGAGGAGCAAAGAGAGAGAAGTGAACAATGAGGAGAAAGGAGTGAGCAGTAAATTGCGAGAAGTTGGAGCAAGCTGTGAGAAGTAACCAGTGAAAGGTGTAGAGCAGTGGGGCCTGAGAAGTGAACAATTAAGAAAGAAATTTGAACTGAATAGTGAGGAAACAGCTGTGGTTGGTGAGAGGTGAGCAGTGAATAGTAAAGACTGAGCAAAGATGGGTGAGAAAATAGAAGTAAACGATTACTTTTGAGTAGTGATCAGAAAAAAGTGAAGAGTGAGCAGTGCGGAATGAGGAGTGAAGAGTGAGAAATGAGTAGTGAAATATGAGCAGTGAGAAGTGATACTTTGTAGGGGTAGGCAGTGAATAATGCAGAGTACGAAGTAGGCAGTGAGAAAAAAAAACAGTTAGAAGTGTGCAACAGTGAGAAGTGTGTAGTGAGAAGTAAGCAGTGGAGAGTGAACATTGAGGAATAAGAAGAAATAAATGAAGAGTGAACAGTGAAGAATGAAACATGAACTGGAAGCAATGAGCGAAGAAGTAGTGAAGCGTTGGAAGGGATGCATGAAGAGTGAGTAATGACTAGTGAGTAATGAAATGTGAGGGGTGAGGAGTGAGCAGCGAAAAATTAAAGTAAGAAGTGCGCAGCGAGAAATGCTAAATGCAAAACAAAGAAAAAGTGTCAAGCAGTGAGGAGTAATAGTGTGCAGTAAGAAATTAAGAGTGAGTGGCTATGAGTTGTTAGTGAAGCGAGCGAATTGCAAATCAGAAGAGAAAAGTGAGAGAACTGCATCATAGATAGGGAGACTGAATAAACGGAAAAAACTATGTGTGCATTTTAACAGGCAATTGCTTTCTATCCACGCTGGATAACGCTCGTTGGACTTTAAAAAGAGATAGCATCTCTGTTCGCATTACGCCGGGTAAATTCTTGGATCTATGGATTGCCTAGAACCGAATCAACGCAGTTACGCTGCGTTGGATTGCGGAAACTTTTGCCACCTCAGTTCCTGAATCCTCTGGCATGGCCGATACCTTCAGCTAGAAATGCATTCATGTTTATTGATCGTTGTTTCGTATTTATTGCTAATCTTTAAATTACTTTTTGCAATTCAGCACTATAAAATGTGTTTTATACTTGCCGTTTCGGTATCACAACGGCCTACTTTTCGGAACTATACCAAACAGTTGCATTATGGTTCATAATGCAACTCATTTGGGTTGCATTATGAATCATAATGCAATTGTTTGATTGACAACTTGGTTTCCACTGTTTTCACGGTTGGAGCTTGAAAAACTGCTACGGTTGTAACCCGGCTTGCTTGATCCAAATTTCGTATCTAGCATGATGGAGCACGTGGTCGTTCCCATTAAACCACCGCGAAGCACGATTATGCTGATGGCATTGATCATACTAATGAATGTTTTTTGTCATTGCAAAAAATGTTGTATGCAACTCGTTGCAAAACTCGATGTTTACATCACTCGTCGTATTTATCCAACTCGGCAAGCCTCGTTGGATAAATCTACAACTTGTGCTGTAAAAATCATCATTTTGCAACTCGTTGCATAAATAACTATTACATATTACTCTGAAGATAAAGTGGCACAGTTCGCTTGATTAGGCGTAGGCGTAGGCGTTATATGATAGATTGACACTGTGCTGTAAAAGTTTGGAAGGAAGAGAAACGGCTCTCCCAACCCGTACCTGTTCTAGAGATGGCTATGGACATGTGAATATACATGAGTTATCTATGTAGAGAGGAGAAAGAAAGTACATAGAAAGATACAAAGTAGGATGTAAGGGACGGGCCAGGGATTAAACCCAGGACCTTCTGCATATGAATCAAAAACGGTAGCCACTAGACCATCAAGCCCGTATTTGCATTTGATTCGAAAATTTAAAAAAAAGTTTGATTATTTTTTTTTTTTTTTTTTGCTAGGTTTCTAGCTGCACTCTGAATAGAGTTGAAACCTCTACACTAGACCCGAAGATAGAAAAGAGTACGTAATCTTTCAGAAGCAGTTTGCCAGCCGTACGCGGAAAATGATATCCATTAAGACACTGTTGCAACTGACTCAGAAAGATACGGTAGAAGATTGGAAAGTTTTCAATTGGTCAGTCAGTCAGGATGTGCCTATGTAGTGTTATGGTCACACGGTTTGTGTTTGTCTCCTTGTTTGATTTTGTGGTATGGTTAAATATGTGTTTCTCCTCGTTAAGTCAGTTGTCGCATGTTGTTTTTTTTTCATCGAATCAATCGAACCCTGTATGTTAAAATATAGTCGATCCTGTGTCAAATTGTTTTCTTGATTTCGCTAATCGTTTTCTACTTGTGTTCATCTCTTGTGTCCTTAAATTGTCATCGGTCAAAAATCCACAGAAACATATATTTAACTGAACTTCTGAACATCCAAGAGATAATCATTGCAATCAAATTTTAAAATAAAGATTTCATGTCAACTTTCATCCCGCTACAAATACTATGAAAAATATTAAAATTGGTTCAATTGTCCTATCGGTCCTACCTAGATAAACCATGTCATTTTCTCAAGCGTAGCCTAGAAATGTCAACCTAGTCATACACAAGTAGCGTTGTTCAGTTAATAAGAAGCAATCAGTTTTTGTCCAAAATGTTACGTCGAACGCATTGACGTCAACAATGCGTTTAAGTGTTCGCACGTTAGCTTCGAGTCTATCAGCACAATTAAGTGCTGCAAATCTCCTTCCCACTATTGATTCTTCGGTCGATTTTAATTGCTTAATTTAAAGAAAATATGACCAACTAACATCGTAAAAATTCGAAAAAGCGACTATGACGTTAATAATTTACTAATCAAAATCAACCGAGAAACGTGGAAAATAGAGCCCAAACAACATTTTGAAGTCAGCTGGCTGTAAAAGGTTCCAAAACCTGTCACAAATCCTATAATACTTTTATTAGGATTTGTAACGATCATCAAAACCTTCTCAAATCCAACCGACTTGGAACTATTGCTTGGGAATAAACTCTACTGAGCCCTGGCGGTTCCTCCGTGTTTATCGAGCATGTCTGATGCATATGATCAGCTATACTCCATCTGCAGCAGCCGGTTCGTGATGAACCGTTGGAGGCGCATTAAAGTGTTAAAAAGGTGATATGTTTCACTAAAGAACACTACATTAGAATAATCAAAATGAAACTCCTTCACTTTAATACCGTCAACCCCTGCGAACTTGGCCAGGGTTAAAAAAAAAAAAAAAGTTTGATTATTAGCTCCATGTTTTCCGGGATTGGATTTTAATTTGGTTCTAGGATGGCTACGTATGGCTATAAGCATTGTAGCTTCAAGCCCAGTTCGATTTGTCAGTGATCAGAGACCGGGAACGCCTGTTCCATTGCCATCCAAAGAAAAAAATACCTTCTCACAGAAAGAAACCCCAACATAAAACTTTCACTTGTCATGTCAGCGGCCGTCCTTCCCCTCCTCCCATCATCGTTGTCGTCGACCATTTCCATTTAGGACGCTTTCCTTGGTGGCGTTCGCTAGGACCCTTTTCCAATGATCGTCCAACGCCGCAGAACACCTTCACCTAATCGTGGCCCAAACGTATGAACTTGAAAATAAATTCGAATGCTTTCTAAGTTTTTTCGCTGATTCTGGATGAGTCACGTTCGGGTAATTGTTTGGCCACGTTGCCGTTGCGTTGGTGGACGACCCAAAACGGTTAGGCACTGCTCGCTTCTCGAAACTCTCAAAACGACCGGGAAAATTTCGAAAACAGATCACAACCATCGCCGGAGTCGTTTGTCTGATTTTTCTCCCTCTTCCAGTTGGCATTGGCATCCAACCGGTTGGTTGGTTGGTGGAAAATCGATGAAAACTTTTGACCCGACGGCGTCGTCATCAAGATTCGCGAAACGAGTGGATGAACATAGGTAGAACAACAGATGGATAGAGGACATGGACGGACGGGATGGAACCAACGATGTCATCGTCGTCGTCGTCTGAATGGAATTCTAATTTCCAATGGTGCTCTTCAGTGTTTGATTTTGAAAAGATGACCGGTTTCCGCGGACAGTTGGGGGAGACGCACTTGGGCTTTGGAACACGTTTTGCTCGATGAACGCACAGATGGAAAAGCGATTAGAATTCAAGAGCTTGAGTTTGGGAAGATCTAGGCGTTTAAGGATACGGATTATACTTTAACTAGTGGAAAAGTGATTCCAAGAATTGGGGTGGAAGTCAATTGGTTCATTTAAGGAATGTTTTTCACTGAGCTTTTTGTTGTTCTTCCTTTGTTTGTGTACCGTGTACCGCCAACACTTTCAATCGCACAGAAACAGTTGTATATACACTACAAGCCCTTTCTGTAGCCCAATCTTCGGATTTATAAATGTAGTAATTTCTACGATATAATGGATATGTGTAATAACATTTGTTTGAATAAAAAGCAGAGTACTTCACTTCTTGTAATGCAAACTCAGAAGTAAAGTCAACTGAGTTGATCACATTTAGATTAGATTCATCCAGGAATTCTGTCGCAAGCGAGCGATAAGAGAAATTGAACAGAAATTGAAATTAAAATTGAATAGTAAATCTAGAACCAACTAGTTCAGTATCGGTTAGCTCTTGATGTCCTGATGGACCTTGTCGAAGATGAAATTCTTCTATGTAGCCTGATTCTCGAGATACAGAAGTTCAGAATTATTAGAGCCCACTTGCGCCACCTAACGGATAAACCTTGAACCAACAAGTTCAGTATCGGTTAGCTGTTGATGTCCTGGTCGACCTTGTCCAAGACGAAATTCTGAAATTCTTCTATGTAGTCTGATTCTCAAGGTCAAGATACAGAAGTTCAGAATTTTTAGAGACCACTTGCGCCACCTAGCGGACAAACCTACAACCAACTAGTTCACTGTCGGATAGCTCTTGATGTCCTGATCAACTTTGCCGAAGACAAGAATTATTTTATGTATTTTCGCCACAAATAAAAGTATTGTATAACCTATTGGGATCCGTGAAGCTCTTGACGTCTACCATGTCATTTATAGACACTACATGGATATTCCAGTTCAGTCAAACTACCTTGGAGTTCATAACTTCAGGTCTACACTGCAGTCTTCAAAATATCCTTTGCATTTCGTTGCTTTGATCTAAAAACTAAGGAGTAGAAAAATGCACGCTCCTTGTTTAGCGAATCAACATAGCTGCGATTTGCTCCTCTCATTTTGGCAAAATACTGCATCATTGATCTAAATCATTGATCAACTCTTCGCACACGGCGGGCAATGTTTCAGGCATAACAACCGTGTGCGGTAGGCCTAGCAACGCTAGTAACAAATTTAATTTGCGTCTGGTCGAAAGTCAACTAAGTCCTGGTCCTTCCTTCAGACAAGTATACATTTAATTTATAAACTTGAGCTTCCAAGGTCTCCTCAATTTCCTTTTCTTTTAGCATTGATCGAGAATGGGCGAAAATGAAATATGTTGACCGGTCTTATTCTAGCCTTTCCTACACATGGTGGATCTGACTGGTTGGGTGGGGTCCCGGATCGCCTCAATGAAAATAATCAAACGGAAATACATTAAACCAAATCGATCCAAAGTAATGAGGACAGCTGCCAAATGTTTCTAATTTTTCATCTGTTTTATTTTGTAAGGAGCAGCAAAATAATACCAACCAAATAAAAAGTTCTTTCTATATTTTAATTTCTTCATTTACAATATTCGATAGTTGTCCCATTAACATTATATTTCCCAATAATGGAACTACAAAACCCAGACATCCAGCTGGACAATTTAGTAAAACCAGAAAAAATATAGTAACGATTCGGTTACAACGTTTCAAGAAGTGTTTCCCTAACATCTTACTATAATAACCAACAAAATGGTAGTAAAGTTGAATTTCCCAGTAGAAATTCAGTACGTTTTCAAACTGATTTTAGGCTCTTTACTAGGTTCTACTTCTTGTCTCTCCTCAAGTATTATGCGGCAAAAATACCAACACTCATGGAAAACATTATTCTTATCGTCAGCGTTTGTTCTTCTGGATATGATTATGTACAAATTACTAGTAAAAAATAGTAAGTATGATATCTGACACGTAACATTTGATAACACGCATAGTTATCATAGCATAGTTTGTGATTCGGAAATTGTGTCATAGAGATTTAGTCAGTTAGAGAAATATCCAATTACGAACCCTAAATGTATCCAAGGTCATTAAATTGAAATCTGTGCGCATCAAACATTTTCAGAGACGCTGACTGCAGAGCGTTCTAAACCTTGATTTGGTCTGAGAATTCTGATGCTTCGCTCAAACGTCAAAAATGCTTGGCACCGTTGCGTTGAAATGATTTGAATCAATGATGCAGTATTTCACATCAAATGATCACAGGAGCAATAAAATGCGAATGATCGAATTTGTAGCGAAGCATTGAGTTTTTCAACGTATACTTTTTTAAAACTCAGCTTTGCAATGATGATTTTTGAAGACTGAGTCTGAGTAACGTTGCATACTTATCCGTGGTGACCAATCTGAAGTCTACGTTCTTATTATAAACCTTTGAGACATTCAGGTTCGCCAAAACTGTTCTATAATGAAGTCCTTCAAATCTACAAGAAAAACTTTATGTGTTTTCACCATAAATAAGGCCGGAACAAATCTCATTTTCTTCTTTTGTCACAATACTCGTTGGCTCGCTAAGGGGGAGGACAATAAATAATAAATGTATTTGACGAAGAAATACCCAAACAATTTGGCAAAATCTATAAACTATATATATAACTATATATATCGGATTTGTTAAGAAATTTTCTGTGCAACTCTAATTTCACCTTGAAATTATAAAATTTCTTGAATAATTTATTGTTGTCCCCCCTCAAAATGTTGAATTTTGACCAAAATTTTCCGAGGGGGCGGGGACATAAGAGAAAATCGAAATTTGTGTCAGCCTAATAGCATTGCACAATGCTGAGATCCGTAAAACCCTTGAAATCTAAAATGTCATTTAGAGACACTATGGAAATGTTCCAGGTCAGCCAAACTATCTTTAAATTCAGAGCATTCAGGTCAACACTCGTAACATCAGCTATATCTGACATACTGAGTAACATTTCATAATCAATCGCGGTGACTGGACCAACCTGAAGTCTACTATATATTATTATAAACCTTTGGGGCATTGAGGGTCATCCAAACTATCCTGAAGTTTAGCTCTTGATAGTAACAGTAGCTATTCTCACAATGAACTTTAAACTGTATTCCGTAATTTTCCTGGCATATTATGAGTCATTTCAAGATAGTTTTGAGGTATTCCAGATCAGCAACATTACTCCGGAGATCATGGCTTTAGGTCTACACTTGTGATAACAGCTTTTGCCGCTACGTTAAGTAATGTTACACAATCCACTGTAATTGAGACTACTGTAACTTTCAGAAGACTTAATGGACATGATAGATTACAAATCGTAGCTTTGTATAATGAAAGATGTTACCATTACACCCGCAGACTTTTGGATCTAAACTCAAGAACAGTTTGGATGACGTAGGATATCCCGACTGATCTGATATTGTCTTTTCACCTTTCAGAAGACATACTGGACATGATAGATTACAAATCAGAGCTTTGTGTAATGAAAGAAGTTACCGTTACGCCTATAGGCTTTAGGAACTAAACTCAAGAACAGTTTGGATGACCTAGGATATCCCGACTGATCTCATATCCTTCATTAACCTTCCAGAAGACTGACCGAACATGATAGATTACAAATCGTAGCTTTGTATAATGAAAGAAGTTACCGTTACTCCCATAGACTCAAGGATCAAAAACTCAAAAATAGTTTGGATGACCTAGGATATCTAGAAAAAATATTCTTCATAATACTCTACCGTTTTTATACTATTGACCTCCGAAATTACAGAAAAACGTAGAAAAAACTCCATCATAATGCTTGGAAAAATTCCGGCTTCAAAGGGTTTAATTAGGGAAGTTGGTTCGCGAGCACAGGTTTTACTGCTGAGGGTTTGAAATTTGGCTACGGAGATTTTTAGAGAATCTAAGAAGTTAAGGAGGCGTTCAGGGAGGGGGCTCCAAGATGTTTGAATAGGGTTATTGGATCTTCCAAAGGCGTACAATGAAGTTTTATAAAAGTTATAGTGCTTTAGGAACTTTGATGGACTTTTGGAGCAGTTAAGAAGGGGACTTCAGAGGGTTTCTAGGGACATTTCTGGGCATTTTAGGGGGTTTCAGAGAAATTTAAAAAGTGAAATGGAGGTTCCAGGGTGTTTGGGGTCTTCCCAGGGCAATGAACTAAAGGGGTCTTAAAGCTCTTTTCAATAAAGATCGGCTTCAGAAGGTTCAGGAGGTTTTAGAGACATCTCTTGGATTTAATGAGCGTTTTGGGGGGGGGGGGGGGATTTAGGAATCTCCGAGGCTACACTTGAAATCCCTCTGAGACCCATTGAGACCACTTGGGACCCCTTGAAACGCCTCTTTAAAGTTTTTGAAATGTTTTCTAAAACATCCTGAAATACCCCATGAGAACTTTCTGAAAACCCATGAAACCTCATGAAATTCCCTGATACACTATGAAGTACCAGGAAATCTACACGAATCCCTCTGAAACGCCAGTGAAGCCTCCTTAAAACTCCTGATAATCCAAGAAATATCTCTGAAAACTCCTGAAACTGACTGAGTTCCTCTGACGATCTTGGAGGCCACCTGAAATGCCTATGAAAATCCCTTTATCAACCCTGAAAGTATCGGAAAACAACCTTCTATAATCTTAAAATGACCAGCCCCTGATTCCTCAACAAACTTTCTTTAGTGCCCCTTAAAATCCCCCGAAATTCTCAAAACTATGTAAAACGTTCCTGAAATCACATTAAAACACCTCGTAATCTCTCAGAAGTCTTAAAAAGCTTCTTAAACCCTCTGAAACCCTCTGAGACACTTTTGAAACCCCATGAGAATTCCCTGTAACGCCTCAGAAACTCTTCAGAAACCCGTGAAAAAAGCTCGATACCTATTGAAATTAATTCAAACCCTCTGAAATCCCGATAATCCCTGAAGCCTCGTCAAGCTGAAGTCCCATGTAACCTCTGAATCCTTTTTTTAGAAATCTTCAGAAACCCTGTAAAAGCCCTCGAAACGCATTCGATTTCCTCCCTAAAGCCTCTTGTTGTTCCCCCTTCAGACCACATTGTTGATTATTTACTTTTCGACGTTTGGTCCTTTCGACCTTTTGTCCCTTCAATGTTTCGTCCTTCTGACATTTTGTCTTTCGACGTTTTACCCATTCGATTGGATTAACTATTCCAATCAGTCACCGAGAAAAGCTAATGTAATCAAATCGGACAAAAAGTAGAATGGAAAAAAGGTCGAATGGACGAAAGGTCGAATGGACAAAAGGTCGAATGGACAAAAGTTAGAATGGACAAAAGGTCAAATGGAAAAAGGTCCAATTGACAAAAGATCGAATGGATAAAAGATCGAATGGACGGAAGCGCGAATTAAGAAAAGGTCAAATAGACAACAGGTTCAATGGACAAATCGTCGAATGGACAAAACGTCTATTGGAAAAAAGGTCCAATTGACAAAAGATCGAATGGACAAATGTTCGAATGGACAAAAGAACAAATTGAGAACAGGTCCAATTCACAAAAGATCGAATGGACAAAAGTTCGAACGGACAAAATTTCGAACGGACAAAGCGTCAAATGGGCAAAAGATCGAATGGACGAAAGCTCGAATGGAAAAAGGTCGAATGAACAAAAGGTCGAATGGATAAAAGATCGAATGGACGGAAGCGGGAATGAACAAAAGGTCGAATAGACAACAGGTTGAATAGACTAAACGTCTATTGGACAAAGGTCCAATTGACAAAAGATCGAATGGACAAAAGTTCGAATGGACAGAAGGTGGAACGGACAAAACGTCGAATAGACAAAACGTCGAATAGACAAAAGATCGAATGGACGAAAGCTTGAATGGACGATTGCACGGATGAACAAAAGGTCGAATAGACAAAAAGTCGAATGGAAAACAAGTCGAATGGGCAAAAGATCGAATGAACAAAAGATCGAATGGACAAAAAGGTCGAATTGAAATCAGGTCGAATGGACAAAAGATCGAATGGACAGATGTTCGAATACAGAAAAGGTCGAATGGACAAAACGTCGAATGGACATAAGGTCAAATAGACATAAGGTCGAATGGACAAAAGTTCGAATGGACAAAAGATCGAATGGATAAAAAGGTCGAATGGACAAAAGATCGAATGGACAAAAAGGTTGAATTGAAATCAGGTCAATGGACAGAAGATCGTATGGACAGAAGTTCGAATGGAGAAAAGGTCGAATGGACAAATCGTCGAATGGACAAAAGATCGAATGGATAAAAAGGTCGAATGGACAAAAGGTCGAATGGACAAAAGATCGAATGGACTAAAGGTAGAATTGAAATCAGGTCGAATTGAAATCAGGTCGAATAGACAAAAGATCGAATGGACAGAAATTCGAATGGAGAAAAGGTCGAATGGACAATACGTCGAATGAACATAAGGTCGAATGGATATTAGGTCGAATGGACATAAGGTCGAATGACAACAGTTCGAATGCACAAAAGATCGAATGGACAAAAGATCGAATGGACAAAATTCGTATGGACAAAAGGTCAACCGGACAAAAGGTCAAACGGACAAAACGTCGAATAGACAAAAGATCGAATGGATAAAAGTTCGAATGGACAAAAGGACGAACGCACAAAACGTCTAATAGACAAAAGATCGAATGAACTAAAGCTCAAATGGAGGAAAGCTCGAATAGACAAAAGGTCGAATGGACTAAAGGTCGAATGGGAAACAGGTCGAATGGACAAAAGTCGAATGGACAAAAGGTCGAATTGACAAAAAGGTCGAAAAAAGATCGAATGGACAAAAGGTCGGATTGACATAAGGTCGAATGGACAAAAGGCCGGATGAACTAAAGGTTGAATGAACAAGAGGTCGAAGAGGAAAAGGGTCCAAAGGACAAAAGGTCGTGTGTATAAATGTTCGAATGGACCAGGATTGAGTGTGCAGGTCCAATCCACGTCCTTTTTCCCCCCTTCGTTTCGTCTGCCACTTCCACTTTGTTTTCCAAATCCCCACTTACAGGCTCTCTAAATTAAAAAGTCGAATCTGTTCGATAATTGGATTTTCCGCGCCAAACATCCATCAGCACCCTTAGCTAAGAGCTATCCAATAAAATCCTCAACCAAATTTCACCACCGCCAGATGTCACATCTAATCACTATTTCCATAATTTATGGCATACGTCGCCATCGTCGTCGTCGTCATCATCGTCGTCGTCCGCGCCTCTACGACGAACACGAATAGCGAAAATCGTAGCACCGCAGTTTAGATCTTCCGGGTCGCAAATCGTCAGGAATTCCTTTGGGTTGGGGAGAAGGGCACCACCCCACAGATTAAGATTTAGATTCAAATCGTTAGGGCACGATTCTTTTTACTCGGCACACACATATCACACATATGGTCGGCGTTAAGTCAGAGGGGACCAAGTAACAAAATTGACGAAAATTAGATTTTTAAGGCATTTGATTAAGAATTACTTTAGCTGCTTGGAACATTCACCCGCTTTTCTTAATGTTACAATTAACGAGAGTTATAGCACAATTTTCTTATGATTGAACTCCGAAAATCGATAATAGTGTGTAATCAGAGTGGACCAAATGCTTGATGTCAAGAGAATTGAAAAAATAAGTATTGGTTAAAATCCAATAATCAAAATAGTTTATCATCAAAATATAATACGTTTCCAAATCGTTTGACTCCCTAACGCATTTTCTGATGATCATTGATCAATAAAGCACGTAAAGTTCTATTTTATTATGGTCAATTCCGTAATTTACAGATCATCGTGTTGAAGCAAATTGTGGCAATTCGCGTGCAGACAGAGTGGACCATGTGTCTCCAAGAAAAATAGTTGAAATAACCTTATTTTTCGTAATCCTTTCCAAATCAAAATATGTTTGCTTAGTAGCTGTTGGGCATCATATTGAAATGTACCAATACCAGTTTCATGAAGAAATTGATTTTACCGGTTATTTAAGAACTGTGTACTTGGTTCACTCTGTCTGAACGAATTTTTGAAAAATGCCAGTCCTTTGAATAAATTATTATGAGCTGTGAAACTACAATATTTCAAAAACGTACCGAACTATGAAAATACATTCAAAAGTGGTTAGCTATTAAATGTTCAAGTTAAGAATTCTTGAATAGCTCATTAATTGACTACTTCATGTGATATTGAACTGTTGTACTTGGTCCACTCTGACTGAACATAAAAATTGAAAATAGTAATCAACAGTGTAAGAACAGAAATATCCAATTTCAAACTTCCTGCTCACATTGTACACTACTCCTATTGTCTGTTGTGCTACTTGTGCATTATTTTTTCATCAAATATGGAAAAACTTGAGTGTGAACTGTACTTGGTTAAAGATTTCCCAAAAACCGTTCAGTCAGAGTGGACTAAGTACAATCAATTAATTAGCAATTTCTCGGTTTCAAGCTTTAATTTATGTTTTTCCGCGATCAATACAGAGCGATGTTGTGATGAATAGTTATTGAGCTTTATGGCAAAAATTCAAGAACATTTGTTGAAAAACTCAAAACTGCAAACTTTAAAGTCGTTTTTCTAGAAATTAAGTAAAAGACACATGGTCCTCTCTGACTTAACGCCGACCATATGGTAACGTCGCGCCACGCCGCCACCGCGAACATGAGGGTGCGGGAGGCCACAAACCATCGCACCACACCGCGCCATCTAGCTATTCTGGGGGATTTCGAGGAAATCGTCTTTTGGTGGCACACACCGTCATTCGATTATCCCATTGCTGGCGAGTCAGTTCTGATTTGTTACTTCCGTGAGAGCTGGGGATAGGCGATGGAATTTATTCTTCAATTTCTTGTGGATAGTTAGACATTGGTTTTATTAGGGCTGTTTTCAACGGAACACTTTTCTCAAATAACATTTTAAGTTAAATAGACTAGAAGAAGTTTTTAAAACCATCATAAAACCAAAATAAAAGTTGTTTGGCTTTATTAGGATTATTAAAACCTATACAATGTTTTTTGATATAAGGACGGTAAAGTTGAACCCTTTTTAACAATTTGAGTCTCAAATATACTCGGGAAATACTTCAATACTTACTGTCATAAAACCTCTACAAGTACCCAACAAAACCATCCCAAGTATATACTGCCGTTCTATGCATACTTGTCCCGCCATGTTATATGGGAATCCCATATACCATGGGATAATTGGGCGTAGAACGGTAGTATAGTCAAATATACTAGAAGAAGTTCTTTGAACCGTCATAAAACCAAATTGAAAGGTATAAGGTTTAAGACGGTTTTCAAAACCTGTAAAAAGCTAAATGGGCATCAAAATGTTACTTGGGATGTAACAATAGCCATGAATGATCTTCCTCGCAAAAAAAAACATTCCATTGGGTGACTTCATCATCCGCAACATTTCACCATGGTTCCAACCAAACTTAACGAATGTCCTGGAACCGGCGGGTGAGGGAAGCGAATTATATATGCGCCCGTTCGTTGAGTCAGGAGACAGACGGCAAAAATTTTCCTCCTTCTCCTCCTCCGCGTCCTAGTCCTTGCGACCACAGCTGTACTGGTGGTTCTGCACAGCCGCGACGCTCCAAAGGAACAACAACATTTCCATAATCCTCCCACGTAGGACATATTTTTCATCGTTTCCGTTTCCGTGAATTTTTTGGTTGCTTTTTTTTGTGAAGGCTTTCGTTACTTTCTTCTAAAGTAGGAATTCGAAAGAAATTGCTTCAGACTGCTAGGTTTTTGCTGCCCTCGCGACTGAACATGTGGGTGAGGTATATTTCCTCTTTTGATTTCTGATTTGTTCAGAACTGGGACTGTTCCCTTTCCTCTCTGTCTATTGATAGGTTTATTTTGTTTAAGCTTTCGTCAACTGATTTATGTTATGGAGCTGAAACAGCTGTGTTTTGCTACGTAATATCACCACAGCTTATTCGATCATTTGAAGAATATTTGTTTACGTAGCCCCAGTTTGAAATGATCCTACCCCTTGGTTTATCGGATGTCCAGTTTTACCATAGGTTGTCTGCCTTGGTTAGGGTCCATAGAGCCACAGGTACACAGGAGTGGATAGTCAGCATGACCATGTCGATGAATATCACATTTTCATACGTTTAACAGACATCCATTTCATGACGCCAGAAATCATATCGTTCATCTGGCTTTTGATGTTGATCTTGAAAAAGCTATAATCTTGAATTTTGAGCCATTTTTATGGTTTTAGGGCCTAAAACTCCATTAAACAAACGCCATCTTGAATTTGAAGCCGCCATATTGGATTTTAGATCACCATCTTCGATATTTTGGTCAGCATTTTTGTACTCCAGACATCTTCCCCATACAAAATATACTCCACTAGCTGTCCCCGGCAAACTTTGTCTTGCCTACTGCGTTTTTTGATGTGTCAAGTCCCTAGCCAAGTCCAAGTCCCCGTTCAAAATGTATGAAAACCCGATTTTCAAAAACTTCCAATTTTCCCATGTTTTTTGCCTCATAAACCTTCCTTGGGTGAAAACTAACAGAACAAAACTTAGACGACTCAAATCGGACTATCTGTTCGCAAGTTATGCGCGGTCCCACGTATGCCACTGAATTTTTATCTAGATAGATAGGTTTGCATGGTTTTGGAACCTAAAACTCTTTTAAACAGCCGCCATCTTGATTTTGAAGCCACTATCTTGAATTTGAAGCCACCATATTGAATTTCGGACCGACATCGTGGAATTCCTGGCCTCCAGTGTTGATTGAAAATCGCCGCAGTTTGATGTGTCGCATGATGGGGCTTGGTTCAGTTTTATATACGGCCAGTTCTACCGGTGCTGGGCCGGATCACTGAAATGGCCATAACTCCGGAACGCCTTGACCGATATGAACCATTTTTAATAGCAAACAATGCGGTATAATTCCGGTTTGATTCATGCTAAAATCCGAAAAATTGGACAATGGGAAGTGCCTTAAAAGTGAGTAAACTATTTTTGCGCACAGATACACATACATACACACATACAGACATCATATTAATTTGTCGAACTTAGTTGATTGGTATATGTGGTTTAACCCTCCGAGCCTTCTGTCGAAAATTCGTTTTATGAGTGAACATATAGCCTTTCAGTACACTGTGGTATACGAGAAAGGCAAAAAGGAAATAACCGCACTCTCACACTTCGCTCCCGGCCGAAATGAAACTCCTTTGTTTAACCTAAACAGTCCCCCTATCCCACGCAACGCAACCATTCAGCCATGCTATTTCCATTTGGCACCTCCAGGCTAAACTGTCAAGGGATTTAGCTTCCCGAGCACAAAACTCAAAGAAAAAAAACCCCGTCCATCTTCACTTCAAACGTTCATCACAGCATCACCGTCCGTCAGCCAGCCGGCCGGGTGCCTCCGGCCGGACATGGTGCAACATTCAGCCTACGTTCAGCCTCCCCGGGTTTGTGTAAGATGAAGGTCAGGACTACGACGCGGCGAGGTGCGTCCTTCCCTTGCGGGACGAAAAGGCATTCTGACGACGACGTGGTAAAATCACCGTCAGGCATAATAACGTCATGAAAATATAGCGGATTTGACCTAGATTTGGTCTGCCGTGGACGACAGGTGGCACAGAGCCTGATTCCCAGCTTAGTATTCTATGAGCATTTCTTCAGTTGTTAATTGAGAACTCACTTCTCCAACAGGCCATTTTTGCAATGCATCCCATACAGGGAATTGTTTTGCTAAATTGCTGCACGTTTACCGGCTGAGCTGTAAGGATCTTGAGAGGTGCACGTATTTGTTTTAACATCTAACCGCTGTAACGAAACTGTGCCAAACAAACCAATGTAGTTCCCAACATATCTGAATATAAAAAATAAACTGATGTAATAAAGTAAAATAGCATAATAAAAATAAAAAAAATAAATGAATTTCATAAAATAAAGAACAATAAAAAAATATATATAAAATAAAACATAACCAAAGCAAACCAATGTTCTACGCCCTAAGAGCTATTCGTACTACACACTTAAAACAGAATGCCGAGATCGGCTGTGCGGATCTCGGTTTAAGTTCATTTGCTGAGATCTCGGTCAAAGGCTTGACGTTTAATGTTTGATGATAGCGGCACCCATGGGTGCTGCTATGAATAAACTTGACTTTTTGCTGATATCTCAGTTAAATTGCGATTGCCGAGCGCTCGGCTGTGCGGATCTCGACAAAAGAATGAAAATTAGCCGAGCTCAACTGAGTGTGTATAAAGCATAAAACACTGTTTGTCCAGACTCAGTTTTTTCCTTGAGGTGGACGTCATCGTCAGCCATCTGAATTGCGAAAAGCATGATTCCGGTCGCACAGATGACAAGTAATCTACTACTGGTAGCCTAATTAAGAAACCTTTCTCATCAACCAACCAACCAACCAACCAACCAACCAACCTACAACGTTCTGACTGGAAAGTAAAAGAATTGCATCTCGGGGCTTGCCAGATGAGAATGCAACTCAACGAGGTGGAAATAGGTTTTTATGGAATGTAGCTGGACGAGTGGGCGCAGTTTGAGAAGAAAAACTGTATTTGGAACATGGTGGTGACGGCTCTTTGATGGTTGTTATGATTTCTTTCAAGGTTGGGTATTCTGCGAAGAGAATTTTCCGCTTGGCTGGTGATGATAAGATGGTTTAGTGTTAGACAATAAGGTCGATACGGATAATAAATTTGGCTTATCTCACTGCACATGAAAAAATAACGTAATTTCTCTCATTTTTAATGAAACCATACTCCCTTTATTTTGATTTATCATGAACTTGTGTTGAACTCATCTTAAATTCGTCCAATTATTTAACGATCGACCACGATCAAATCTGACTATACATGTCAATGGTTTCTCCTCCGTGATTGATCTGAGCTGGTACCAATTACACTGAGATCCATATGAATAAGGGACACTCCACTTATTCTCAAAGTGCAATTTTAGCAGCTCATGCATTTTGGATCAATAACGGCGCCGGCCACGTCCTTATAGTCAGTTGGGAAGGGAAAGGAATGTTAGAGTGTGCTGGTTGTTGCTACTAAAGACCGAGATCACCTCTGCATCCCCACAACCAGCACGGAGTGGGGTATTTGTTAGACGGAAAGGATGGGAGATCTGGGAGTCACCGTTGGGTCGGTGATGCGATCCATGGATAGGGGTTATTTATAGTGTTCGTAAGGTGATAGATTGTGTGATGAATAAGGTGAATAAGGTCAAGCGGCACAGCACGCTTTGGTTGCATAGCTTGTAGGCGTTATATACACTGTGCTGTGAGTGGAAGTTGGAAGGGAGGGAAACGACTTTTTTCATTTCGTTTCTGGTTCTAGCGATGGCTATGAACATATGAATATACATGAGTTGTATATGTAGAGAAGAGAAAGAGAAAGTGGATAGAAAGATACAAAGTAGGATGAAAGGGACGGGCCAGGGATTGAACCCATGACCTTCTGCATACGAACCAGAAGCGGTAGCCACTAGACCACCAAGCCCGTCAGATCTTAAATTCGTCCAATTATTTAATGTTATAAACTCTTGAAGTTTCTTAAACAAACATCAACCTTACCACGAACTTTTTGGAAATCAAACTAAGCTTCACCGCAAATTCACCTCAAACTAGACTCCTAGACTTCTCAAAACTTGCCTTAAATCGACAGGGAGTGTTTTAAGCTTTGGTATGGAACAAATGGTAGCAAAATCCACTTTTGCAAACAGCTCGATGCTATGATCTCGATTGTTTGAAAAAATTTTAAGACTTCCAATGCCAATTTTTTTTTCTGTCTGCTGAAACTTCAACTCATCAGCTGGAGTTGACTTTTATTTTATTTTATTTTGTCTGAAACTCGTCTAGCTCTCGTCGACGAGATTCTCATCTTCCAGTTATTTTTTCCTCATCTTACCTCGTCTTGCGTTATTTTGCCTTTCGTCTTGCTTCTTGTACCATTTTGTACCAAACTCGCTTTACTGCTCGTCTTACCTTATTTTGTTTCGTCTTGCTTCTTGCCTATCTCTTTGCCATGCCCCTCGACTTGCCTCGTATTACTTCTTTTCTTGCCCAACTTTGCTCGACTTTCCGTGTCTTTTGTAGAGAGTTTTGCTTTGCCCTACTTCGTGTTTCTTCTGACTTACCTTGTTCCTCGTCTTAACCTGTCTTGCGATGTACTGCTCTTCGTATTGATCTACGTCTTAGTCCTATACGTACCGCTCGTCTTGTCCTGCCTTCCTTCTCGTCTTGCCAAATCTCACTGATCATCTAGCCTGGTCTTGCTCCTTGATTCAACTCCCCGCATTATCTTGTCTCGCCTTACTTCTCATTATATCTAGCCTTGAAATTCATCATGCACCTTGTCTTGCCACATCTTGGTTCTTGTTTTGGCTAGCCTTATTTCTCGTTTTGCCTCATCTCATTACTCGTCTGACCTTGACGTACGTATTATCCCGTCCAGCGCCTCGTCTTAACTTATCTTGCCTCGTACTGCTCTTTGTGTTGCTCCACGTATTAGTCCTTGTCATGCTTCTCGTCTTGTCACGTTTTTCTTCTCTTCTTGCCACATTTTACTGTTAGTCATCGCGTCATTCTTCTTGTTTTGGCTAGTCTTAAACTTATCATCTTGTTTCGCTTTGCTCGTTTTTCCGTGTCTTTCGTAGAGCATTTTGCCTTGCCCTACTTCTCGTGTTGACTCGTTTTGCGATTTGCGTTGTTTCACATCTAAGTCCTCGTCTTGTCTTTTGATTATGCTCGTATTGCCACATCGTACTGATTGGACAACCTGTTCTTGCCCCTTGTATCAACTCCTGGACTTGTATTCTCGCATCTTATTTCTCATTTTGCCTTGCCCTATTCTACATCATGCACCTTGTCTTGCTGCTCGATTTGCCGCGTCTTGCTTCTTGTTGCGACCCACCTTACTTCCCGCCTTACTTCTCGTTTGGTTCATCTAACTGCTTGTTTGACCTTGACGCTCGTGTTGTTTCGACTTGTTCCTCGTCTCAACTTCTTAGTCCTCGTCGTGCTCCTCGTCTTATCTTGTTTTTTTTCGCCTTGCCTCACATCTCTGCTCGTTTTGTCTGGTATTCCTCTTCGTCATGCATCTCCTTTTGGTACTAGTCTTGCCTCATGTTGCTTCTTGTTTTGATTCATCTTGCTTCTCATCTGGTTTCGTCTAACTACTTTTCTGGCCTTGATTTACCCCTCCTGTTGCATTTTAACTTGCGTGCACATACCTTATTTTACTCCATTTAACTTATCGCCTTACTTTTTGTCTTTCCCAATTATACTCGTCTTTCCGTCTTGTCTCGTTTCGCCTCGTCTTATTGCTCATTTTCCTTCTCGTCTTGCTCGTTGCCTCAACTCGTCCTACCCTGGCTTACTCATCATCATGTCTCGCTTTCCTATTCGTCTTGCTCCTCGTCTTGCGTTGTCTCACTTTCCATCTTATTTTCTTGGAAAACCCCATCTTACTCTAAGTATTACTCCTCAACCTAGTCATCATCTTGCCCGTCTAGTAGTCTTACTACTCGCTTTGCCTCATCCTAGTTCTCGTGTTTTCTAATCGTGCCTCCTCTTGCTCCTCATCTCACATTGCTCTTCGTTCAGTTTTACGGTTTTCTACTCGGCTCACCTTGGCTTACTCCAGATTTGTCCTGTCTTCTATTTCTCGCCCTTGTTCGTCGCCAAATAGCTTTTCTCGCTCATCGCCTTGCCTTGTCGTATTCTCTGACTTGTCCCGTTTCAATTTTCGCCTTACTTATTATCTTGCCTCACCTTGCTCATTTCTCCGCGTCTAACTCATCCTTTTTCTTTGTTCTGCTTCTTGTGATACTTCTCGTGTTACTTCTCGTCTCACCTCGCCTTGCTCCTTATCACAACTCCTTGCGATATCTTGTCTAGTCTGATTCCTCATTGAGTCTCACCTTACTCTTCGTCTTGTCGAGCACCTTTTTCTCGACACGCCTCGTTCTGCTCGTTGCCTTATCTCGTTTTATCCTATAGATGGTCTGGTCTTCAATTGCTCTTCCACTTTCTTTTTTCATCTTACGCGTCTGACTCTTCGTTTAATTTATCACCTTACTTCTTGTATTGCCCCACTATGCTCGTCATTCCATGTCTTCTCGTTTCGCCTCGTCCAACTATTCAAGTAACTTGTCATCTTGTTTCTTGTCCAGCCTTGGTCCTCACAACTCTTTTGACTTGTAATTTTGAGTCGTTTTTCTCTTCGTCTTGCTCCATGCTTTGTCTGAATTAACTTCTCGTATTACCTGACTGATATGCTGGCCTAGTTTGCTTCCCGTCTTGTGTCGTCGAAATTCCCGTTTTGTATCTTCTTACTTATCGTCGCATTTCTCGTATCACGATGAGCATGTATTTCTCCACATCTGGCTCCTCATCTTTCTTATTATTTTACCTCATCCCACTTAAAGTATTTTTCCCGTTTTGTCTAGTCTTGTTCATCGTCTCAACTCATCTTGATTTGTCTTGTCTTACACTTCGTCTTGCTCTCCATCTTGCTCCACGTACTGCTCCTCAATATACCTCGTCTAATCATGACTCATCTTGCTTGTCATCTCAACTCGTCTGGCCTTGTGTTAGTCCTCGTCTTGTCTCGTCTTACTCTTCATTAAGTTTAGCTTTGCTCGTCTTTCTGTGTCTTACTTCTTGTTTAGCATCGTCTTATTTCTCGTACTACTGGTCATCCTGTCTTTTCTTGATACTCGTCTTGGTCCACGTCTTCCTTCTTGACATGAATCTACGTGTTACCTCTTCTTGTCAGGCAGAATCTCACTGACCGGTAGTCTTATAGCCTTCCTTCGTCTTACTCTTAGTCTTGTATCAGCTTGTCTCTCGCCATACCTCATCTTGATATTCGACTTATTCTTTGTCTCACATAGGAGAGTTTCTAAAGCTTTCAATTTTGTTGATGCAGTCAATAAATCTAATAAATTCTGAATAGGGTAGGTTGAAGAGATCAAATGAATTGAAACTCAAGAGTTAGATAAACTGTTAGCATTTCCCTGAGACACAATCACATCTGGACAAAGCGAGCATAAAAGTAACTTGAGACATTCGAAGCAAGCAAATCACAACAACTTGACAACTTGGCTTGAGACTATTAAAATTTTATGAATGTATGAAACAGCGTTTTTTATGTGTTTCCACGAAATTTTTAGCCCTAGGCTAGTGCATCTTAAGACCCATGCTCTACTTCTCTTTCGAGAGAAAAACTCACATTTTGTGATTTTGTCGTGAGCATTGGCGTATCTAGGATTTTTTCCTAGGGGGTGCCTTGGGGGTGCCAGTTTCAGTGGCTTCCAGGTTGTTTTGCTTTTTTTCGTAAAAGGAAATACCGAACCACCCTCAATTTCTTTTATGAAATAAATGATATACTGCGCCGCGGAAAAAAAATAGCCCGCACATTTTTTTTTTAATCCGAACCGTTGTACACATTTAACACTTTCCCCGCCATGTGAGGGGCTTGAAAACTTGATAACTTGATTGCGCATAATACATGGAATATGTATTTTCAGTTTGAACTTAACAATCATCGAGACAATCCCTTTCTTTAGTGGATTGAAAATAATCAGGTCCATAAGAATACATTTTCAGAGCAAATTTAAATCTCTGATACCATAAAATATCCACAAATTTGCGTGACCTTTGTATTCGTCGTGACATATTCTTTGTTAAAATAGTTTTCAAGAACAATTGAAAGAGCTATAAATACTTAAAATTGCAACATTAATGGCGACAGCGTTTTTGTTCCATTAGTTGAACACTACCACGTGGGCATGAAAATACCTTTAAAAAGAAATTGTGAGTACAAAATTTGGACTCGATTATCCTGAGTTTCGTTCTGAAGCTTCACGAACATATTAGGGGTATTCACTAAACAGATTAAATAACTGCGTAAGCCATGATTATCTGTTTATTGAAATGTTTCATGAAATTGCGAATGAAATAATCAAAGATTGCCTTGGTGATTGCGACGTTTAATCAGTTTAATCAGTTTAAGCTGTTTAGTGAATCCCCTTATTATCAATCCAGTTGAAACCCGAAATTTGGGGCGAGCGAACTTCGATTTTTCTCTTCGGGATTCTGATGCTAGCACCAAATTCCGATTTCGAATGAATCTATCTATCTATATATATATATATATATATATATATAAATGCAGTGGCATACGTGGGACCGCGCATAACTTGCAAACGGATGGTCCGATTTGGGTCGTCTAAGTTTTGTTCTGTTAGTTTTCACCCAAGGAAGGTTTATGAGGCAAAAAAACATGGGAAAATTGAGAGTTTAAGAAAATCGGGTTTTCATACATCTTGAACGGGGTCTTGAGCTTGGCTAGGGGACTTGAAACGTCAAAAAACGCAGTAGGCAAGACAAAGTTTGCCGGGGACAGCTAGTTGATAATATATCTGTTGAAAGGAATTGTTTATAAAGCTCAAAATTTGACAAACGTAAAACCAACATTGTAGTAATCAGTCAAAATTTCAGCTTCGTACATTTCGGATAATCAAGTCTATTTCAATTAACAAATTCTTTTAAGATTTCTTTATTTTGTAATTCATTCGACAATGACTCTGGGAACTTCCTCACAATATTTTTGGAAATGTCTTCAGCAAGTCCTTCCACTTTTTTATGTGATTTTCGTCGTTTATTTGGACTTTCATTAACTATGCTAATCGGTATTCTTTCGCCAATTCTTTTATTATTTGCTTCCATAATTTTAACAAAAATTCTATAGACAGTTTCTTCTAGATTTCTTCAGTAATTATGTAAGGAATTCTTGCAGCAATTTCGATGTTACTTGCATTGAACATTTATTTGGGAATTTCATCAGCAATTCCTTTGAAAATTTTAGAAACTTCGTTTATTAATTTTAGAACTTCTTCGGTAATTCCTTTGAAAATTTATATGGCAAATTTCTCAAATATTTCCTTCGAGAATTTATTTGAAGAAAAATCTTTGGCGGTTCTTTAAAAATTCTGTCATGATGATACTACGGCAATTACTTTTCGAATTCTTTCTAAATTTAATTCAGAAAATCCTTTGATGATTTCGGAAAATTCTTTAAGAATTTCTTCGAAAATTGTTTTGTAAATATTGGTGGAAATTTTTATAGAATATATTTCAGCAATTTATTTTGAGATTGAATTTGACCAATTTCTTCATAAAGCCTTAATATCTTCTTCAGAAATTCCACTGGTAATTCTTATATGAATTCTTTTGGCAACTACTTTGAAAGTTCTAGGGTAAATGTAATGGAAAATTATCCGGCAATATCTTTGGGAATTTGTCAGGAAGTTTTTCGTGAACTTCAAAGGTTTTTTGTTCGAGCAAGCCCAGTTTAAAATTTCTGAATTTCCGATTCAGCCATTTTCGGAGGCAATGAATATAACTACAAATCATAAAGAATTACAAAAGTAATCACGATAAAATTGCCTGAGAAATTTGCAAAATAACCGATAAAGAAATTGCTGAAATAATTTCAGAGGAATAGCCATTGAAATTTTAGAAAAAAATTCAAAGAGATTGCTGATTAAATTCTAATGAAACTTCCGCAGAAATTTTCAAAAAAAACCATGCCGAAGGAACCTTCAAAGAAATGGCCATACTGCGGTCTAGCGAATACGGAACGCGATTTTTTAATTCATCTCACAACTTGTCAATTAGCGACATTCTGTGCCTTCTAATTAATTACAAGTTTTTCTCGTACATTCCTAAAGGATTTCACTAGGGATTTCTCTTGTAATACCTCCAAACATTTCTCTTGAAAACCCTACTATTCCCGACACTCGTTTAGGGATGCCTCTAGAGATTTATATTGGGTTTCCTGCAGCTGGAATTCCTTGAAGAAGGCCAAGAGGAGCTCCGGGAGTAATACCATGTGTTATTTCTTGAGTATCCATGAATAAAACCTCTAGAGGAATTCCTGGATGAGTCTTTAAAAAATCCCTGGAAATATCAACGGCATTTCTGGAAGTAGGGGAAAAAAGCCCAAAATGCCAAGATGGGGTAAAATGGCCCAACTCATAAAATCATTCCTGAATGGGACTTGATCATTACTATTGGTGAATGGTGTCAAGATATGTTTGCATCGAACATTCTTCTAGAAACTAGGCCACGAAACCCACGAAAAATCTTTTGATTTCCTAATGAAAATAGGCAACTTCCGGTTTTTCGTGCTTGCAATTAAGGTTTTCTGGTGATTTTATTACCAGCCAAGTATTTCCAACGAGATTGAGGCACGCATGGAGACGCATGGTTGTTGATGTCTATGCTTTCCATGTTAGGGGTCATTCAAATATTACGATCATCGTTTTGCGGGGATGGGGGTAACACTCCATTTATTGAGTATACGAAAAAAGCGGGACAGAGGGGGAAAAGGAGTCGGAAATGCCCGAAAACTGATGGACGTAATTTTTGAACGTTTTCATGAAGTGGCATCTTACCCCATGGCAGATGGTCTTTTTGCACCACTTCCGTTTTACGAATCAGTTTTTAAAATCGCTAAAAATCGATGAAAATGCAATAATTTAATAAATATTTTTGCTGAAGTATCGAGCAAATATTGTCTAGTTGCTGTTACCACTTTGAAAGCCTAACAAATGAGGCTAATTATCATTGAAAACGATGAAAGTTTGAAAAATGGCATTTTACCCCACTTGACCATATCCTAGGGAAACTGCCTAGAAGAATTTCAGCAAGAATGCCAGGTGAAATCTTTAGAGGGATTCCTGCAGAACTGCATATATCATATAAACCATTTCAGGAGGAGACATAGGAGGCTTTACTGAAACAATGATAAATATTTGGAGAAATCGCAGGAATAAAATCCTTTAGGATTTCCAGGAGGATACACCGTAGGCAAGGCTCATAGGAAGATTGCCTTGAATAATTCCAGCAAGTTTTTGAAGAAATCCCTGGAGAAATTCTTAGAAGAATCCCAAGAAGAATTCCGGGAAGTATTACAGTAAGAATTTCTGGACTTTTCCTAGGAGGAATTGCTGGAAGAATCACAGCAGGAATAGCTTGAGAAATCCAGCTGAAATTCCTGGAGGAAGGCCAAGAGGAGTTCCTGGAGGAATCTCTTGAGAAATTTATGAAAGAATCCTAGGATAAAATATCTTGGATAAAAAATCCTGGAGGAATCACCGGAGAACTTCTGAAGAAATCACAGAAAAAATATCAGTAGGTATTATTAGAAGGATTTTGGGATGTATCATTGTAGAAATTTCAGCAGAAATCCTAGGAAGAATTGCTGGAGGAAACTATACAGGAATTTCTAGAGAATCCCCATCAGGAATGCCTGGCAGATAAAATCATTGGGATACCTAGAGAAGTTCTTGCAAGAACCGGTTGAGTTATTTTGGAAGAATCTATAGCGAGGGCCCTGAAGGAATCGCAGGAGGAATTTCTGAAGGAATCTCAGGAATATTTCCCGGAAGTCTAGGATAAATTTGTATAGGAATCACTAGAAGAATTTTTGGGCATATGATAGTAAGAATTTCTGGGGGAATTGCTGGAAGAACTGCATGAGAAGGTGTTTGAGGAAGGCCAAAAGGAGTTTCTGCAGGAATTCCATGAGGAATTTCTGGAGAAATCTGTGGATAAAATCTCTGAAGGAATTCCTGGATGAGTCCTTGGAGAAATCCGTGGTAGAAGAATCAAATGAATTCCTGCAAGAATTCCAGGAAGTTTGCCTGGAAAGATCTCAGAAAAAGCCAGGAAAGCTCTAGAAGAATCCGTAGCATAATTTCTGAAGTACCACCGTTTGAATTTCTGGAGAAAGAATAACTGGAATAATCGCAGGGATGCTTGAGTAATCCCAGCTGGAATATCTGGAGGAATTCCCAGAACTCCAGGAGGCATCATAGAAGTAATTCTTAGAGATATTCTAGAATCAGGAATGCCCGGGTATCCTAAAAGAAGTTCCTCAAAAAAAAAATGCCTGGAGGAATACCTACAATTCTTCTTGAAACAATTGGTAGAAGTATACTGGAAGAATCCGTGATAGAAATGCAGGAGCGATTTCTGGAATCTATGGGAATCTCAGGAAGATTTCCCGCAAGTATTGCAGCAAGGAAATATGCTAGGAGAAATCCCTAGAAGTATTTCTGAAGGAGTCCTGATGAGAACTGCTTGAAGAATTCCAGCTGGAATTCATGGAGGAAGGTCAATAGAAGTTTTTCGAGAAATCCCCTGTGGAATTTCCGGAACTGGAGGAAGTCCTGGATCGATCCTTCAACAAATCTCTGGAAAAATCACCGAAGGGATTTTCAGAAAAATCGCAGGGAGATTTTCTGGAAGAATTTCCGGAAGAACTTCCCCAGTAGAATAACTGAAGGTACCACAGTGAGAATTTTTGGAGGAGTTCTAGAGAAATTGCTGGAAAAATCGCAGCAGCAGTTGCTTGAGGAATCCTAGCCACAATTCCCAGAGGAAAACCAATATAAGCTCTTGGAGGAATTCCATGAGAAATTTCTAGAAGAATTTATGAATAAAATCTCTGAAGGAATTCCTGAAAGAATCACCGGAGGAACTTCTGAAAGAATCCCAGAAAAATTGTCTTGAATAATACCAACAGGAATTTCTGAATTAATCCCAATAGACATTTTTAGAGGAACCCCTAGAAGAATTCTGAGAAGTATCAAAATAAGAATTTCCAAAGACATCCTAGGAGAAATTGCTGGACCAATCTTTGCAGAAAATTCTCGTATGTACAACCCCATCTGGACTGCCTGGAGAATCCTAAGGGAAGTTTATTGATGAAATATCAGGAGGAATCCATAGAGGAAGACTAGAGAAATTACTGTATGAATAGATAGAGGTATTACTGGAAGAATCCATGGAGAAATCTGTTGATTGTTCATATATATAAGTAATTTCGGGTGTGATTAAGTTTGTGCCCTTAAAAATATTAGAATTATTATGGTAAGTTTTAAATTTTAGGTAACTGTCAAGGAAAAATTCTAGGGGGTGCCGCATTTGTTCTAGGGGGTGCCAGGCACCCCTGGAACCCCCTCTAGCTACGCCAATGGTCGTGAGTGGGATTCGATGCCAGATCCTCGACGTGAAAGTCACGTACATTAATCATCACTGCAGGTCCGGTTCACCCCTACGCAGCAATTTTATTGATGGATGTTTTGACCACATTTTTTAACATTATTCTGGAATTGCTCCAGAAGTTTATTTTGGTATTCCTCGTGGGTTTTATTATGATTTTTCTCTTGTTCAAGAATTTGTTCATTATGTTCTTTAAGGACAGGGTATTTGGAGCATACAGATCAAATTTTCTCGAGCACAATTCTAGAGAACCGTCAAACGAATCCGGCTGAAAATGTAACTTAATGTTTACTGTGCGGAAGCAAGTATGAAGTTACATTTTAAGCCAGATACGTTTGACGGATGCCGGGCCCGTGGCGTAGTGGCTACACGTTTGCTTCATAAGTAGATGGTCATGGGTTCGATCCCAGCTCCGGCGCTTTCGTCAGTTGCTCTTTCCCCCCTGAGAACAGCTGACACTGACCCTCTACTGAGCCCATGACTCAAATGAACCCGGATACTTGAACATCGGCGAACGGCAACCCATAATGTACCCCCAATCGGACTGGAAACAGACACAACCAACAGCCACACATCAACATCCTCGTGCTCATCATTCTACCATGATAGGGTAGAAAGTGAAAGCAGAGCAACGGCAACCAGTTCGATGAAGTACAATTAGAATAGAATACATTTAGGCGCTGTACAAAGTCTATGTACAGCTTCCAATTGGGTTTTAAAATTAAGAAAAATGTATGGATTTTTTTATTTTATACAAAAGAGCAACTTTTTCTGAACCACCATGATTTTTTTCAGATTTTTAGAACTTCATTTTGGTACGTAAAATCGCTTTCGAAGAGATTTTTCGAAATCACCTTTTGACAGCTGGCCAACTGCTTGACAGCTCCGCCCAGTACAAAATGCGACGAGGGGTGATTCGACAAATCGCTCCCATACAAACTTCAAACTGATTTTTAAATAGGTTCCCGGGCACCAAAGTTCATGAAAATTTGGATTTCGGTTCAGTTTTGCATGCAGATTCTGAATATGGAATTATCTCAACACCGCTAAAGAAGCCAATTGGAATCGCTCACGCAGTGCCCTAGTGGACAATAGAGCAGTAAATTAGGTTAAGTGGTTGAAGAATAAAAAAATATACGTTTGACGGTTGCGTTTTTTCTAGATTTGTGCTCGAGAAAATTGGAACTATGTACTCCAAACTCCTTGTACTTAAGGCATTTCATTTCTAATGGAATTTTCCTCTGGTATGTATTTAGCAATTCCTTCAATGATTTTTCAAGAATTCCTTCTGGGATTCCTCCAAATACCTCTTCTGTGAGCTCTCCAGAAGGTCCTTCTTAGAAACAACCAAAGTGTTTTTCAGGACTGTCTCCTTCATTTTTATCTTGTATTTCTCTAGATTCTTCTTCTGTTGTTTTGCTCATGAATTTCTCTGCAACCACAAGAAGAATAAATATGACTTTTTCGGAAAAGTATTTAAAAAAATGTACGGCATATCATTGATCTGTTTTAAAATCTTAAAATTTTACATTGTGATCTTCAGAACCATATTGGGAAATTTGCCGTAGCCTTTAACCAACATTTTAGGCGTAAAATATTCTGTCCAGTTGAAGACAGCTCTGGAACCGTTGCACAGTGCCTAACAACCGCCCGAGCCAAACGCTCGACAACGAACTAACGTCCGGCGGATCCGGGCCAGCCCGGAGTTCCCGAAAAGTTCAACAAAGGGCGATAAATTTTCCGCCTAACATTCCCTACGGGAGCGAATGCAAGCAAACATTTCCTACTGGCGGCACGTCGCTACTTATGTAGATGTTTTGTCATGTAGCGCGGGGACCCCCAAATGAGAGTTGGCCGACCGCCACTGCCGCCACGGTGGCAACGCTAAAAACGCGGTGGGAGCTCCCACACTGAACCGGCAGCAGTGTCTCGGAGCAATTCGCTAGAACAACACGGGTAATGTTTCGTTTTTCTCTCGCTCTCGCGAAGTGGCTGTTTGGTGTTTTTTGTGACCCGAAAGAATTTGAATGATTTAATTTCGGGTGAAGGCCATTTAGATAAAATTTTCTATTACTGCTATGATGAAGTGCACCGTTTTTTGTTTCAAGTTAAGCACAATGGAGACGGCAATCAAAATTAAAGTTCTTTAAATAGTAGATAAAATTTATATTGACGGAATGTTAAAGCCGTATCCTATGATTTTCAATTCTATCTGTAATATAAGGCTCACATAGCTTCGCCGGTAGGACCAAAAAAGATCATGTCTATGTCTAGTATTATAATATGTTATATTTTGTTTAGCATATTATTTTTTTTCCAGTTGAGTCGTAATGTCAGAAATAAGAAGAAACACAAGAAGAAATACAAACTTGCATAACAGCTTCCTCTACGAGAATATTTCGTAAATAATTTAAGTAAGAGATCAAATCAGCTGATATATGTTTGCTAGTAGTGGTATACGATCAACTGCATTACCTAGGTCATGATGACGCTTGAGCGTCAACAACACATAACCATACCATCCATGATTAGGTGCCAACTTTCTCCCCACTTACTCCTCACTTTCCCCACAGTACAGTAGTGGTCTCACACGCCAGATTGTTGTTGAATCGCGAGTGAAATTGGAGTCGTCGCAGCCGATGCGGTGCGATGGCAGTTATTTTTATGCCAAGTCGTGGAAAAACCATAACAAGGAAGGTACTATCTCAATGCAGGTGGATAACGAACTAACTACTGGCTGCAATAAGGTAAGAGCCGGCGACAAATGAACCACTACTAGTCAGTCAGCCGTTAATAGGCGAATTAGAAGGGAGTAAAAATAGTTACGCGTTGCAAGGTGCGATCTCTTGTTAGGAAAGCCATGAATTGAATGTCACCAACACAGTTACTAGTATGATTCTTGATTTAATTTCCCCTTCTTTATCTTTCTGGCTCCACTGAAGAAAATTTTGGAAGTTTTTCCCGTTTTTTTTTCAACCGAAGCTCTTTAAGTATTTCCTTCTCAAATGTCATGTCCGTTACACGTACAAATGTATAATTTATTTTTTATTTTTTTTTGTTTTAATAACGTTTATTTTAAACACAAGCTAATTCTACTTCTTCTTCTTTATGGCTCTACGTTCCCACTGAAACTTGGCATGCCTTTCTTCAACTTAGTGTTCTTTGAGCACTTCCACAGTTAATCATTGAAGGGCTTTCTTTGCCTGCCATTGCATGAATTAGTACATTATGTGGCAGGTTCCATGATACACTATGCCCAGGGAGTCGAGAGAATTTTCCCGACCGGAACGGGAATCCGACCCGCCGTCTTTGAATTAGCGATCCATAGCCGTAACCATTGAACTAAATTGAGACCCCAGGCGAATTCTACCCTTGATAAATTGTTGACTAATATAAAAAAAGAAAAGAAAAAAGTAATTTTTGTAATATTTGTTTTGCGATCGTAATAGTAACCAGCAAAAACAATGATAAGATCCATAATTTAAAAAAAATGTCAACGCTGAGTTGAATAAAAGTATTCAAAAGATTCACCAGGAACTTTTTAGAAATCTTATAAAAATCTCTTCAGCCTATCCGAAGTAACAAGTGGATAGCCAATTACACTTGTAGTGGTTTTGAAGCCGTCATCAAACCCAATACCTTTTATGTTGATTTTACGAGGATTTTTTTAACCTCTTCTAGTATATTTCACTAGAAAATGTTACTTGGAGTGCCTGGTTCTTCTTATCTCAGTGCGAAACAGGATGTATTTGCTCATTTTTTGTGGTTTTTGCTATTTTATTAAATTACGTGGCAAAATTTTCAAAATAAATTTCCAAGTCAAAAGATATTTTTTTCTTAAATAAATAAAATGTTTATCAGTTTTCCAAAAAAAAAAGTTTCGTTGTTTTGTTGAGGATGGTTTATATCAAACTGAAAAAGCAATACACCGAAACTGAAGCAATACTTTTAGTAAAATTTCGTGTTAACCTTTGACAACTTTTGTAATAAAATCTTACAACATCGTGCGTTATTATGCAGTAAAAAGCTCTTCTAGATTTTTTTTTATAAAAACTCTTATAAAATTCAATTATTTCAATCCAATATTTTCGACCAGAATCTTACAATTAACATCTGCAAACTTGAAATACGAAAAATATTCTTCTTACAATATAGTTACAATATAGTCCAACTAATCTTAAGAAATTCCAAAACAGTCTGAACGTGATGGAAAAATCTCGCCTGACATGGCTCAGAGGTTTATTGGTTACATACTTTGATATGTCACACCGATTTTCTCTTTGTTCCGGGACATAGAACAGGCTGCGGCCTTAACAATCCTCTAAGCTCCTGCATAAGGGTTTTCAACGAAGCCAGTAACATTTTTGAATTTGGTATGACGAAGCAGAATTTTAGAAATAAGCTATAAGTTAAAATTAAGTATCAGTCTGTACGATTTATATCGAAGACAAAGAAATAATAATAATAATAATAATAATAATAATAATAATAATAATAATAATAATAATAATAATAATAATAATAATAATAATAATAATAATAATAATAACAATAATAATAAAATTCGTCGTGGCGTGCTTTTCGCCTGCATTTTTTTTCTTAGAGCATCGCTAGGCAGCCCTCGATCGGCGATGTCTGCAGGACTCAAAAACATTGAAAAATCTCAATGATAAAAATCCTTCAGGAAATTACCCAGAAATTTCACAAATTCTTCCTACGACATCTTCAGAAATTGTTCTCGATATTTCTTATGAAATTCCTTCGGAAATGTCTTTGGGGATTCCACAGGAATTCCTTTATGTATTTTTTTCCAAAAAAAAATATCAAGGAAAATTTTCTCCGGAAATCGCAATAGATATTTCTCCAAAAATGTTACCAAGATTGGTTTTCTTGTGGGATTTCTTCAGAAATTCCATGAATTTTATCAGAAAACCTGAAGGTCTTCTTCTTCTTCTTTATTGCTCTATGTCCCCACTGAGACTTGGCCTGCTTCGCTTCAACTTAGTGTTCTTTGAGCACTTCCACCGTTATTAATTGAAGGGCTTTCATTGCCTGCCATTGCATGAATTTGTATTCTATGAGGCAAGTACAGTGATACACTATGCCCAGGGAGTTAAGAATATTTTCCCGACCGGAACGGGAATCGAACCCGCCGTCTGCGGATTGGCGATCCATAGCCTTAACCACTAGTGCAGGCGATGTCTGCAGGACTCGAAAATATTTAAGAATCTGAATAAAAAAAATCTTTCAAGAAATTACCCAGAAATTTCAGAAATTCTTCCTACGATCTTTTCAGAAATTCTTGTCAATAATTCTTATGAAATTCCTTCGAAATGACTTAAGGGATTCCCCAGGAACTTCTTTTCTTTTTTTTATTCAAAAAAAAAATATCAAGAAATCATTAGGAATTTTTTTCCGGAAATCCCAATAGACATTCCTCCAAAAACGTTTCAAAGATTAATTTTCTTGTGGGATTTCTTCAGAAATTCCTCCATGAATTTTATCAGAAAACCTGAAGGTATTCCTTCAGAATTCATTTATTTTTTCGAGAGATTCCCAGTGATATAACTCGACGGATTAATTTAAGAAACCATTCATGATCATGTATATAACTATAGCGCATTTGGCCCCTCAGCTCCAATGTCTTGCTCGCTTGCCATGCACTACAGCCAGCTTGCCTGACATTGGAATTGAGGGACCAAATGCGCTTTAATTACGTGCCTGTTCATGATATTTTTCCAAAAAAAAAAATCTAATTTTCTTTAGAAAATTTTCCAGGGATTTCTTAAGAAATGTCTGCATTGAATCCTCAAGAGAGACTTCCATGAAACCTGTAAGGAATTTAACCTGGGATTCTTTATGAGATTTCTCAGAAAATTCCTCTATGATTTTTTCCTGAGATTTCTTCAGAAAATCTTAAGAATCATTCATTTATTCCTCTGAAGTTCCCAAAAGATTCTTCCTGAAACTAAGAACCTTTAGAAAGTCCTCTAGAGATTTATTTCAAAAAATCGTCCATGCGTTGCTACAGAAATTCTTCCAAAGTTCCTTGAGTTTCCTCGTTCAGAAAAATCTTATAGCCATTCCCTTTAGTAATTCAAAAGTTCTGAATTCCTTCAGAAATGTTGCAAAAGGACTTCTTTAGAACATCTTAGAAAAAAATCGTCAAAAATCTTCCAGGAAATCTTTAAAATAACCTTTGGGAATTCCCTAAGATAATCTTCCTAGGATTCATAGAAAAATGCCAAAGTTTACTACAGAAATTCTTCCAGGGATTCCTTAAGAAAATTTACCTAGAGTTCTTTATAAAATTGCACTGTAGATACCTTAAGAAATTACTCCAGGAATTAGTTCATAAAATCTGTCAAGGATCCTTTCAAATAAATCTCCATTGCCCTTAAGAATTTCTTCAGAAATATCACCAAAAATTCGTTAATGAAGTTTTTCATGGGTTCCTTCAAGAACTTCTCCTGGAATTACTCCAAAAATTCATTAAGAGTTTTCTTCATAAGTTTCTCGGGAGATTCAGAAGTTTTACATTTCGTTTCTAAAGAGATTTTCAGCCCAAGACTTAGTTATTTTAACTACTGTTCCAGAAATTGGTTAAGCATTTTTTTTAAAGAAAACATTTTATGCGATTTCATCAGGAATGCGTACGAATACTTCTTCACGAACGCCTTCATTGGTATCCTCGGTAAATACTCCAGAGATTCCATTGGAGATATCCGTAGGAATGTCTCTAGAAATGAACTCAAAGGTTCCTCTAGAAAATCTAGCAACAATTCCTCCAGCGGTTTGTGCATTACCACACCAGGAATTTCTCTAGAGGTGCCCGCAAAAAATCATACAGAGGTTGTTTCTGGAATTCTAGTAGGATTCTTCCGTATACATATTTCCCCACAAATACTTTCAACATTTTCTTTAAGGATACCTCGTGGATTTTTCACACATATTCAGAAACTTCCCGAGAAGTATTTCTTGGATTGTGTAGAGTAATTCAATTGAAAATTAGTCAAAAAGATTTTTCAGATTCCTCCAGGATTTTTTTAAATCTCCTAGCACTCCTGAAAATATTTCTGCAGGAACTCTTCCTAAAAATGTCAGTAAATTCTTTTGGAGTTCCACCAAGCGTTTCCCACGATGTTTCCCTGGTATTCCAGATTTTTAGATTTTTGTTTTAGAAATTCCTTCTGAGATTCCTTCAGCAAATTCCTTGGGATTCCTTCAAAATACCTTCAGGGGTTTTAACAGGAATAAGACTAGAGATTTCTTCAAAAATTTCTTCACCGATTCTTCAAGTAATTTATCCATGAATTCCATCTGAAATTTCTTCAGAAATATCACCAGGGACTCTTTCAGTACCTTAAGGATATTATAACAATATCCACTATGAATATCTTCTGAGTTCTTCCATTTTTTTCTCTCAAAAAAATCCCCTTTAAAAACCCTGTGGGAATTCCTTACAGAGTTCTTCCAGGAATTCAATGAGAAATATCTTCAAAAATATCATGCAAAATTCCCACGATGGTTCTTTTTGAAATTTCTCATGCGATATTTCCTAGGTTTGCTTTAAAGATTCTTCCAGAGATTTTTCTACAGTTTTTCCAGAAATTGCACAAAAATATTGAAAATTCTAACGGAATCCCTTACGTATTTTCAGAGAAATCCTTGAAAGAACTCCCGTAGATACCTGTGGAGATTCCAAAAATAAATTTTTGAAATATTTCTGCAAGGATTCGTATACAGATCGTGAACAGTGTGTTAAATTCTGTGACATATGATGCACATGATTGGAGCGTGGGATATCACAGAAGTTTACATGACATATCATGTAAAAGTCATAAGATATCATGTAAACTTCCATTATATATCATGTAATTCAGCATGACTCTGTGTGTTTACATGACATATAACACAAATTTACATGACATATCATGTAAACCATCATAAGAGTAAGTTTACATGACTAAACTGAAGTTTGCATGACGTGTAAATCTCATTATTTTTATCTGTGTACACTTAAAACCTTGAATCACTTTCTGGAGATATCTCCAGAGGAATTCCTGGATTAACCGTTGGGAAATTCCTAAAAGAATTCCTTGGGACACCTCTGCAGAAATTCCTTAAAAAATGTCATGAGAAACATCTGGAGGAATCCTGTAATCAATTCGAAGAAAAAACTCCTGGAGGAATTTCTGAAGAAATTTCGAAGAAATCCCTGAAGACACCCTGAACGGACACTCTTAGAGAGCGATGACTTTTCAGCTTAGGGAGCGCTGAAATGTTGAAACCATGAGTAATATGGTTTTTTTTTGCAGTTTCAGATGTCTGCAATAGATCTTCTCGAAATTTATCTCCCAGATTTCAGATGTATTCCTTCTGATATTTCTCCTGGAATTTCTTACAATGAATTCTGTAGGTACTTCTGGATATATTCTTGAATAAACATCAAGTGAAATTTCAAGAAAATGCCGCGAAAATATTTAAAATGTTTGCCGGGGAAAAAAATCTAGAAGAAAATTCACTGAAATTTCTCGTGAGGAGCTCTGGGTGCAATGTAGGGAAAACCTCTGGAAAAAATCACAGAAAAAATTCCTGCTGAAAATTTATAAACAATTTTCTGAATTAATCCACGCAGGAACTTAATTAGAAATTCCAGTATTTACTACTCTAGAAACACTGGGAGCAACCCAGTAAGATCTATTGGAGAAATCTGGAGAGAAACTGTAACGGTTGCCACGTCACGAGGCCAAAACGACATATAAACTGTATCCACTTTAGCGCCAAGCAAGTAAGTGAATCCTACCTGCATGTGGATCAGCAAGTTTGCCCGGCTGGACTCCTCAAGGCGAGTCCTTTATGTAAATCAATTTCGAACCAATCGCGATGCAACTTCACGTTAACCTAGGCCACAACCAAGAACGTAGACTAGGGGGCGATAAAGAAAACCAACTAACGAAACCCGAACCGATCAAACTCTTCCTTTTCTCTCGGGTTATGTGCTTCAATATTAACTAAAACCCTGAGTTCTCTAAGCACATTTGGTTATATTCAGGCGTTTAAACTTATCAAGTACTAACTTAAAACTTAGTTGCTTGTCTAGACTGCGCGCAGTGTTATTTAATCCTAATTGCGAACGTGTATGTATTAAAAAAAAAAACTAGATTGATCTGACCTGTATCTCGCTGGGCGATGGAGGTTGGTGGAAGAAGAGGGGGTCACACCGGACAACGGTACACTACGGTAGGCTGAACCGACCGATGCTCTCACAGTCGATCGTCTCTCTGGGCGGCGGGATACCACGCGGCTCACAGTCGCCGGAGGGTGCACGCACTGGCTGGCAGTTTACCGTCTCAGCACCGGTTTCCTCCCTGAGCCGGTGGTTGCGTACACGAGTATGGGCGGTGGGCGTAATTTCGCCTGATCGGATCCCACTGTGTCGGATGTCTGGGATTAGCTGTCGACGTACGCGGTCTTCTCGCCCCGTAATACCCTTCGAGGCGGTACGGGATCGATTCGGAAATAGACTACCGAATGTCCCTTAGAAGGTCTGAAACCTTCGGTTGGCCCTGGGTGCGCAGAGGGCTGAACACGGGCTCGACGACGAGGGCAGGCCTACAAGCCGCCGGGCTTCAGGTTCGTCCCTAGAGATAGCCCAGCGTGGTACTATCCCCTACACCCCGACGTAGCACCTTCACTTGAAGGATGATTGCGTCCTTCAAATAGAAAATACATAACGTTCGCATTACAAGCTGTATATTAGTCACTAGTCACACACGATTTTTTTTCTATCAAATTGAAGCACAATTAAATTTACCTTCGCCTCGAGGGTACGCTGCTCGTGCGGTACTCTGGTACGGCACAGAATTTGAGTTTTCGCAACTGTTCACAATGGTGGAATAGAATTAAGCATTTTAGGATAATTGATAGGATTTTAGCTAAAAACACATTACTCACAATTTTGATTTAAAACTCGCACTAGGGCCTATATCAAAAACTTGTTATTTAACTGGTGGCTTAGAGTATAGCTGAAAGTACAATATATATTTTTAGGGTATAACTCTTCGCTTCTAGTCACCTATGCACCACTCACTTGGGCTACGATCCACTATAGCTGTAGCTATCTGTAGCTTGGACACCGATTGAATGAGGAAGTTTGGATCGGTTAACGCTGCTTGTCATGTAAGCTATACGACGCGACGCCCCTATTATTTCTTTTGTTTTAACTCATTAGCTCATCAGTTTGTATAAGAACTGATGAAGCTTCTAGTCATGGTTCAAAGTGATGAGCAGATCAAAACAAAGTTACCCGAAAGGTTTTAAAAGTTGTGGTTTCATCACCCACCACCAGGGGCGCATGAGTAATATAAAAGTGCGAAATAACCCTTGCGTATCCCATGCTTCGAATTCTTTTTTTATTTTATTTTTGGCGTTTGAGGATATTGTTAATATGAAGGTTTGACGTAGTTCTTGTAACCATGTTACAAAACATAGGACGAATTCAGGGAAAATAATTCAAGAGGAGTCCCCAGAAAAAATCTGCATTAATAATCAAAAAATATCCTGAGAAAAACTTTCATAGAGATCGCGGGATCCTCATGAAAAAGTTCAGAAGAACTTCGATTGAACGCAAGAATAAAACATCTTGAGCTTTATTGGAGAATTTTCCAGGAGTTTCCCTATAAATTCTTTAATTATTATTCTCTAATAGTTCAACCAAGGATTTCCCGAGAAGTTTTTCCAAATATTTCTCCAAGAAGTTCTTAAAAAATGCCTCATGAAATACGTACTGAGATTTTTCCTAAGATTTTTTCAGATATTCCTCAAGAGTTTCATTAAAAAGTACTTCCTACGATTTCTACATGAATTCTACTGAGAAATTCTTCAGAAATTCCGTCAGGGATTCTCTTGAAATTCCTTCTTGGAGATATTTTTATCTCCCTAGACTTCTTCAGAATTTAAGGGATATCGCCAAAAGTTCTTCCATGTTTTTATTCTAAAAAATAATAAAAAATACTGTAGCATTCAGAGATTTCATCAATATTTTTTCCCAGAGTTTCTCCAAAAATGTACTGATTAATTCCTCCAGTGATTCCTGCAGAAATTCAAACAAGGATTTTTTTTTCAAGTAGTAAGAGATGAACCAGCCTCGGGCTGAAAATCTCTCTAATAAAGATACCTTACCAATTTTTAAGCAATCGCTTCGCTATCAGAAATATTTCCATGGATGCCTTTAGAGTTCCCGGCAGGATTTCAAAAGTTTTTCTTAAGTTCTCCCAGATATTGCATAAACATTACCGAAGAATTTTCCAAGGAATTCCTAGAGGATTTTTCACGAAATTCCTGTAGGATTGCCTCAAGAAATCTGTTGAGTTTTTCTTGAATATCTTTGGAAACTCATGGAAATTTTTTTAAAAAATGTCTTGAGGAACTTCTTTACGAAAATTTAAGAGCAATTTATGAAGTTATGTTTGGAGCAACTCATTAATGATTACCAAGCCGAAAATCTCCCTGATTCTTAAAAAACATTCGAGACTTTTGGAGCAACTTCGCAAGAAATTCCAAAAAGAAGAAATTTTTGAAAAAATCCGTCGAAGAATTTCTGAAGGAACCTCTTAGAAAATGCCTGCGCAAAAAGCAGACGAAAATACTAATGAAATTCTTGAAGAAATCCCTGAAAATCCCTGAAATTTCTAAGGGAATCCTGGAGGAATTCTGTTCGCAACCATGAGCATCCTTGAACCACTGAAATCTTTTTGCAATTTTTGCAGAAATTGTTAAGAGAATCTTCGAATGCTATAATCTGAAAGAATCCCTACACGCTAAAACTGCTTAGCACTAAAATGTGTAAGACCTACTCATAAGTGCATAATTTCCAGACCACACAAAAATGTGTAGCAGTTACACATTTTCAAAAAACAGCTCGTACACTCTTCTAGATGCGAAATGTTGATTTTTTTTGTTTTCCAAGGTCACTAGTAATCCTACCTAGATTGGCGTACAAAAATTTTTGCGATTTTAACAATTTTGCGGACACTGGAGCTGATTTTGTAAATGTGCAAGGGTTACACATTTTTGGTGTAGTCTGGAAATTATGCACTTTAGTGCTGAGCGGCGTTAGCGTGTAAACGCAATGTCACATGGAACACCTGGAACTATTGGAGAAACACCTGGAGGAACTTGAAGATTTTTTTGAGAATTTTCTAGAGGTATTTCCAAATAAATTTCTGAATGTATCTGAAATTCAAGCAATTGTTTTTAAAAAAGTTTCTGAAAAAATCTAAATTTTTAAAGGAAACCATAGACGAGTTTTTGAAAAGTTAACCCAATCTTTGAGAAAAATATCCTTCTGCAATTGTATCTTTTTTAGAAATGTTTTGAGAAATTCCTAGAGAAAAATTCTGAAGAAATTCTTAGAAGAAATTCTTAGAAGAAATTCTGAAAATTTTCTAGAAGAATTTTCGGAGGAACCCCATAGAAAACCTCCTGGAAAATATTCTGACAAAATTCCTGGAGGAATTTCTCCCATCCTAATGGTTTATCACCCTAACCACCATCTCCAATCACAGTCTTCCTGTCAACATTCCAGAGCCTTTTTCAATAAATCCTGAAAGAATCCTTAAAGGAATTTCCGGCAGTGCCCCTGGAGGTTATCCTGGAAAACTTTCTAGAAATTTCAAGAAGAATTTGTAGCATCTTCTTATACTTTTTTGAGACTTTACGTTCCCACTGGACCTTGGCCTGTCTCTCTTCAATGTAGTGTTCTTTGTGCATTTTCACAGTTATTAATTGAAGGGCTTTCTTTGCCTGCCATTGCATGAATTTGTATATTGTGAGGCAAGTACAATAATACACTATGTCCAGGGAATCGAGGAAATTTTCCCGATCGGAACGGAAATCAAACCCGCCGCCTCCAAATTGGCGATCCATAGCCTTAACCACTAGGGTAACTGGATACCGATGCAGCAACTACAAATTGCCATAATCAAAAATTTCCCCATTTAACATTATAAAAGCGATAGGATTTCCCATCCTAATGGTTCATCTACCTTACCCCTCCCACCCAAGCACATTCTCTTCCCATCACATAGCATCGCGTAGCATCACGTTAGGTACCTTCCGACCGACGACGATGTTATCTTTAGACTAACTTAAGAAAACTAGCAAGCATCTCAACACGGGCGGCGAGGCGGTGTCGTGCGAACGACCGACGCCCGCCTCACATTCACATCAAATGAAGAAACGCATCTCGCTTCTGGCATCTTTCGGGGCGGTAAGCCAAACCATAACTAAGACGCTCGGTCTCTCTCCCTCTCTCTATGACTGCGACCGTCGTCGCTATAGGAAAGGTGAAGGTCAACCAATAGTGATAGAAAATCAAGGGCACTTACCTGATACGATGACAGGAACGGATCACGGGTGTCGTCCAGCGGCGGGACGCAATCGAGCGGACCGGCACCGAAGGGGCCACCACCGCCGCCACCGGCGCCGTTTCCGGCGCTGGGTAGACCGGATTTGCCCGCCGGGTAGGAAGTGCTTCGACGGTACTTGGAGGGCGAGTTGATCAGGTTGGAGGCGAGGGACTGCTGGAGGTGCGGTTGCTGCTGGGACTGGTGGAGGTGGTTGGAGTACGGGGAGAGGGATTGCTGTTGGGAGTTGTGGGGTTTGCGTGGGTGGAGAGGGTTGGAGAGGGTGTTGCCTAGGTTCATGTTGGGAACGGAGCGGCCACGGTTCCAGGAGTTCATGGGGTTTTGAGGGTTTTGGGGTGGTTGTTGTTGGGACCAGGGGGTTGGGGCAGGGTTGGACCAGGTTGGGTAGGAGTTTTTGTACTGAGACTGCTGGGGTTGTTGGGATTGGGGGTTGGAGGAGGAATGGTGTTGGAGCATGTGATTTTGGGGGTTGTTGGGGGAGAGGCCATGATGGGGGAATCCTCCGTGGGAAGCAGTGATGGCACGGCGTTGTTGCTGGGCAGCGGCGGCGGCTGCTGCGGCTGCGACGGCAGCACCGTTGTACAGGTGGCTGTTGGAGTAGTTCTGGAATCCACCGAGGCCGTTAATGGAGAGATGGGAGCTGGCGGCGGTGGTCGGGTCGTCGATGCTGGTGGACCAAGGGCTGTGGTCCGGAGCGGTTCCGAAGTTGAGGCCATTCGGAGGAAGGATCATGTGCGAAGAGGATCCGCCATTCATGAGGCTGGAAGTCACGCTTAGGCAGCTCAGATCGGCTGCCTTGAGGCTGAGTTCTTCGGCAGCACTGGGAAGATGTAGATCGGAGTTTTCCATTAGGAGATTGTTGTTGGTGGCGTTGGGATTGTTGTTATTGTTGCTGTGACTGTTGAGGGAAGCGATTGGTGAAGTCCCGGAGCCTCCACCGTTCAGCAGTGAGGAGGTTGATGTATCGTCGTCGGATTGGCCCGCGTTCAACTGGAGTGACAGAGTGTTGACGCTGGATGCGGTCAGTGAGCATTCGGACGAGATGGCTGTCGTGATGGTTGGAATGGTGACAGCCGAGTTGCTGGATGCGATTTGAGAATGGGCAATCAACAGTCCGGTCTCATCAACGCCACTGACTCCGGATGATGCCATGCTTGTCGTCGTGGACATTGCTGACTTCTTTCCCGATTTACAGCCACCGTTTGTCGAGTTGTTGTTGTCGACGATTGAGTCCACACTGGAATTGCCCACGTTCGACGAGGGCTCCGACGCCGAGGGACTTAGACCACCGCCTACCGAGCCGACACCTGCTCCGTTGGATAGATGCTTGATATTCAGCAGATTGTTAATACTCAACGTGTCGAGCAGCGATTGGCTGGACATACACGAATCATTCGTCAGGACCGAGCCTCCGTACATGAAATCACCCATTTAAGAAGCGGTTCAAATTCACCTTCACACGCGCGCGATTTCCAACCCTTGAACGGTCAGTTTGATTCTCGGAGATTCTTCTTCAAGTTCAACTAGTTGCAGGTCAATTGCAGCATACAAACAGACTCTTCACCGATACGATCTTTTCAAACGTTTCACTTATTATTTCTTAAACAGTTCTACTATCAGAAACTTCATAGATTTATTTAGAGTAGAAAAATAAACTTATTTAAGCTAGATTAAAATTCTCTTATTCGCTAGACACTGACATCAACTTTAACTAGATTCAAGTTTGCTCGTTAAAAAGTGCTTTTCTTAGAAAACTAAACTCTCGATAACTGCGACAAAACGGATTCTTCGCACCACAGATTCCACTCGAGACGACGACGACGGTCACTTATAAAATGTTACAAAAAGCGATTTTGGCTCTCGGCGAAAGCGATATCTCTCCGCACCACCACTCGAACTTTCTTCCGTAGATTTAAAGCCTTCTTCCTCACGGTCAACGTGCTTCTACGCGTTTAGCACTGTTCGACTGCTTCACCGTTCTTCTTCACGCCCGCCGATTGTTCTGTTCGTCTAGCACCGATGTTTTTCTTCTCCGAATCAACTACTGAAGCGTTTCAGCACCTGTTTCCACAAACCTGTACAAAGAGACGGTCCGCGTAAGTCGCGTCTTCAGAACGCCTCTTACACTCCTCCAGTGGTGTCCCCAACCGTGTCGGACTTGACCGATTTCAAGGAGAATACGAAAGCACGCCACTGCCCTACTATATAAGTAATGCCTGCACTTCTCCCGCGGGGTTTGACTAATCCGGCGAGCGCGTTTTCTTCTACAACTCAGCCGAAACTCTTGGCAAAACAGCCAAACACAAATGCACAGTTTTCCTTCTCTTTGCCTCTGGTGCCTGCCTTTCTTTGCCTCCTGCTCTTCTGCTGCGCTGTATTGTTGGGACTGTGGGATGTTACACGACCGCACCGAGTGAAGCTTTGCTACGTTCTGGTTGCGTTGGCACGGGAAACTTGTGTGCCAGGCCCGAACCAGGGAATCCACACCGCCTGGCAGGATCCAAACCGAACCGCCGAACGCGCACCAGAGGAGCTTTCGGGATCCGACGACTGCGAAGACGACGACGAGGACCACGACCATCCGCGAAGACGGTGACGACTTGCTACGGTGAGGACGACGACGACCTGCACGGAGAGTGAGTGCCTGCAAGCGCCAGGCAACGCGACAGAAGTGTGACGTCAGAGTGGAACTACGCTACGCAATTGGTACCCTACTGCCACGGTAGCCCAGTTGTGTAGTCACAGAACCACCGCCGTGCCCGTCATCGCCGTCATCATCCGTCATCGACGGCAACCGAACGGCAGCATAGGGGAACTTCGGTTGGACATGCGCACAGCTGCCTCGATGGGTAACTCACGCTCTCATCTCCACGCACCCCGTCCCGTGCTGCGAACTCGTATGTTGCGAACACAAGCAGCTATCACTCCCGTCCGTCCCGCTACGGAAGGATTGATTTAGAGTCCTGATATGTTATAGTAAAACTCCAACGCACACTAACTAACCACCCTATTCCAAAACAGCCGAAATTTCTTCAGAGGCGGCAACCCCTCAACATCCCCGGAACCCGGAAGACGACACACCGCTGATGGTTGCGTTGCTTTGCTACACACCACTCTGACACTGTGTTACAGAAACAATTCGCGAGGACGACGGTACGGGAGCATACGTTGGTTGAGCTCTAGGTTGAGCTTACTTAAGGGGAAGACAGCGTGGCGGCGACGACGAGGAAAAGAACCTACTGACACAGAAAATTGGTCTCGCGTCCCGTGT